>NC_051176.1:206252114-206552114 GCF_013339695.2 Rhipicephalus sanguineus | reverse complement strand
TTGTATAGTGTCCGCTTCACACACTTTGGCACCTATGAAATACCACATTTACTCTATCCTGACATGCCCTCAATAGCGGTCACCACCTAAAAAAAAAAAAATCGACTTCCTTGAAGGTAATATTTATGACCTTTTAAGTTGCATATTGATATCTGAAGCAGAGTTCCACCCTTTAAATTAAAAGCTGAGACACAAAACAATTTTAGTGAACTTCTATTTGTGTGTACACATTACTACAGAATAATTAAAATCACTACAACACAAAGATTTCACACCTTTAACAAGTACTATTTTCAAGCAAGCTTCTGTAAGCAAAGCGTTTGAAGCCTGTGTCTGCTTTAAATGAAACTAACGCTAATATTTAACAATACTGCAAAGATTATTCAGCCACTTCCACTATGAGTAACAACTGTGCACCAGTCAGATGGAAATTGGAAGACTAGTACAAATAAAGTTATCAACTGTCAGACAAAGAACTAGTTAATGCCGCTGCAAGAACCTTAGATGTAAACACATTATACAGGAATGTCTGAAGACTGAAAGCCAGAGATATTGATTAGTCTGATAATGCACGGGTGCAGAAATTATATGCTCTCAAAAGGAAGTTTTTCTGGTAGAAAGTTTACATTATGCAGGCCCCAGATTCACAAGGCTGTTTGTGTTTAGGGTCTGGTTCTATGTGGCCAACACAAGTGTGCTGACCAGTCTTTACATATGAACATGATAGTCATGGAACATCTTGATCATATTTCGTGAGCAACTCCTCTTAAATTTCCTTTGCAGCCATTGAACTAAAGTGTTGACAAGCCTCAAAGCTTGATGAGTCAGCTCTGTGAGTGTCCTCTCCAGGCTTCCAATGCAAAGAAACTTCATATAATCCTTCCACTTAAAATACAGCAACTGAACTCATCAAATATGGTTGATTTCAGGGGTAAAGTTCCGTCACCACTAGCGCCCTTGTCTTTCAATTCTAAAAACTGGCTTCAAAAGTCGCCATCACAACTTCCCCTGAGGCACATACAATTGTGGCACACACATACACTATAGCCAAAAGGTCAACTGCCAAGGAACTGGTCATGTGCAAACCCAACTTATGAACAAAGAGCCTTGTGAATCTCCCAAATTGCATATTTTAAAAGCCACTTTTGCAATCCGCCTCTTCCATGATGCCACGGTGCATGCGCCCTCCCCTTGTGGAAAAGTCACAAAACGCCCCTTCATCTTGGAGGCTTTTGTTCTGACAATACCTGCTGTCCCGGCCCCTACCAAAATGTCAGAGGGCAGCGCAGGAAAATGGAAAAGGAGGATTACAGGATAAGTAGCAAATTTTTACCAGGTACCTTTCTTTCTAATATCATGGTTTTGTTCAGCCAAAATGTAGGTAAACATTTTTACAATTAAAATTAGTACCTCCTTAGGATTGCATTACCCTACATTATGACTTCCAGAGCCTTTGTGTCGAGTAACACTTTACACTAAGGCTACATATTCACTACCATATTAGTGTCAGAACTATATGGTGTGAACAATAACAACGCTATAATTTGGACAAAAATCCCAATACCAAACATGCCATATTAAGCTAAAAACTCGTAGCCAGTACTTAAGCATGCAACATTTAAAAACTTCAATGAACAAGCTATGAAGTCACACACTGAAGAAGTCCAAGTATCCAGTTCTCTTCTTCAAGTAATAAAAAAAGGAACAAAGCAGGGATGACAGTAGCATGCATGCAAGGTAGCAGCATCATTATATTTGGTGCACTATGCTGATAAAGTACTACTAGTGACAAATCATGGTGAGCAAAATGGCAGTGGCATTACTTTCAAGCATCTAACAAAAAAGCATAAAGTAAGGTGTTCTTCGTGGAAAAATAACATACTTTGGGAAGAAAAAAGAAACTAAATTTTTAGAGCCTGAGGTCACACCTAAAAAGCCATCTCGCTATCCCTCACAAATTTGTGCCTAATAATTTAAGATTAAAGACTTCATGCATATCAGCAAAATTTGTGAACTGTGTAATATGTCACGTACAGCAGTGCATGTGACGTAAACTTCATGCACTCAGGTATGTTTACTGCAGTGTCACTGTGGAGATCCTAATGCTAATGCATAGCAACACTGATGTCCTATGAAGCGAAGCCTAGACAGTTAAATCAAATTCAGATTTCACGAAATAACCACTAATCGAATAGCAAAAACTGTCCTGTTAGTATTTAAAAATTATAATGTTCGCGCACCCTTAATATTTGCCATTTAAAGCGGCCCTGCAACACTTTTCCAAGTAATCATCGAATGGCTTCATTAAAGGAGTTTATTGCCTTATGAAGCGACTGCCGCAAAAATTTTTAGAATCCGTCAAGTACGAGCGGAGTTACAAGGATTTATCACACACTTTTGTCATTTGTCATTTATCATTTGTAATTGTGACAAGTCTGTACATGCACATATATCTGTGTATATTGCTGTGTATATTTTATTATTTTACTCGGCAGTTGTCCGCTGTTGTCTGCTGTACTCATGGTGCCAGGAGCCTAGCCAGGCGTGTATAAACACGCCTTTTGTTCCGGCACCATGACAATTCATGTCACATGTATTGTCAAAACTAAATAAACTTCAACTTCAACTTCAACTTTAAGTGCTTTCTCTCTGCTTTCGTACCAGTGAGTGCACTGAAAGCTACGCGGGGGGGACAACGACAAGGGGGCAAGAAGCTATGTTCATCAGCATGCGTCATGACCTTGATCAGTTTCTTTTCTTGTTTTTTTTCTTCGAACGCACAGCTTATTTTCAGCGCGATCGTGCTGAAAGACATTTTATGGGCAGTGTAATATGTCTGGCATTGAAGGACATCACCTGATGAACGTTTTTCAATAAAAAGCCCCATATGAACAAACCTATCAACAATCAAATGTTGTCATCACATGCTCATGTCTATGCTCTCCTTTTCATCAATCTACTAAATTTACCACTGCGGTCATTGTAGTGCTGCGGTGGCATCATTTTCTACCAGCAAGAGGCCTTATTACTTCATCAATGATGAGATTCTTCCACTTTTGCACCTTCAGAGCAACTGCCCAGAATCTTACAGAATCATGTTTTTATTAGAACGCATACTTCTTTGCTTTTCCTGGTGACTTGTAAAGCTTTTCCCAGTGGCCGTTTTAACACCAGCTAAAAGGTGTTAGTAGTGTCACTGCTTGCTGTAATATGCACCTTTATGTATCAAAACTAGGGGTGTGCGAATATTCGAAATTTCGAATATTTTTCGAACAGTGTTTGCTATTCGATTCAATTCGCACTGGAATTTTACTATTCGAACAATTCGAACCTCCCAAAGACAAATACAGTCAACATCCGATTGAAAGTGACCCCTTCAGATATTCAATGTGCTTCACCTCATTACAGTCTCGTAATGCGGCAAAGCTGCCTTTCAAGCTCCGTTACGGTCGCAAATGTATTAACTCAAGAAAACGCTGGTTCCAACATGGAGACGAAAGATGTGGCAGAGGTGGGGGCTCAATTAATGCTGTTTTGTACCTGAAATTTGGGCAGGAAGTCCGAAAAATCGGAAGCCGAAGCTTTTTAGCAGCCAAAATTTCAGATGTTCTTATATATCGATTTGGAACTACTGACTTGAAGGGAGCAGACTTCTGTCCGCCACATCAGTTGGGCTTCCACAGAAGTTGAAGGAGGAGGAGAGGCTGAGGAAATGGCATCTTTGCCTACCACGTGTGAAGTGTTGTCGGCAACACTTTGGTTGCACCAAATCATGTACATAAATACAATTCAGCCTCTACATTGCCTCATCCTTGATAAGACGACTATGAAACACCACCCTGCCAGCGCTTCATCAACCTAGCGAAAAGAAACATTTTCATGTTGCTTTCTCATAAGAATATGCTTAGGAATCCTCTCCAACTTTTTTTCTGCAATTTCGCTTCGAAGTATTAGCAAAATATTCGAGAAATATTCGAAAAATATTCGATTCGATTCGCACTCACGCTTCAATATTCTAATTCGCTTCGCACCCAAAATTTTGCTATTCGCACAGCTCTAATCAAAACCTTCTCGAATATTATTGCAGATTTTATAACGAAATAGTGTTTTCAGCAATTAAATTGCATGCATAACATCAACAGTGATGAACATTCTGGAACATAAAAGAACACCAGTGATTACGTTGGAACAGTCACAATAAAAAGAAAATCACGTATGGGTGTTGATACGATGACTCACATATAAATACAGCCAATGCATTTGACCCACAGATTAGATTTTCAATTACTTATGACTACATTTGCTGCTGTCGTTGTGCTCTGAGTGTTAGTTGCTTTTGCTCGGAACAAGCTTGACAAATAAAGTTTAATTTTTTACTAAAGCTCAGGCTACTTTATTCTTGACTATCACAACAATGTGACAATATGTTGTAACGACATACACGAAAATCTGTGGGGATCGGAAAAGCAAAGCATATAGTATATTTTACATTAAACTGCAGGCTCCGTTATGACATTACATGAATGTATTTGTTTGCATGGCTCAGGCATTCACAGCACAATTGCCGATACTCACTGACCACCTAACAATTTAATACAAACTGCACCAACAAAGCTGAATTGCATGTGCCCTTGGTGCTTTTGCACTCATAAGCTTCCGGGAGATGCCATTATTGAAACAGGCGCACCTCCACACTGACAAAGAAAATGAATGAACACGTTTGGCTGGCTCCTTTGTATAGATTCTCATCAGTGTTTGACAACAGTGTATTTGTAACTATACTCTTACGCTGTCACTAAAACTAATGATTAGGTTGGTTTTTTACCGTGTCAAAATATTGTTGCAAGGCCACTTTAGATTAACTTTTAGGATAAGAAATGGTAACAGTGCAGGGCCACTGCATGGGCATGGAAAAAGACACAAATATTGTATTTCCCTGTTCAGTCACACTGTGCTGTGTTGTCATGAGTCCCAAACTAACCCGTCAATGCACATTAGCTAATAAGAAACGGGATGGTTAAAACCATTACAAGAACCAACATTAAAATTCACCACTGCCATTTTATACTAGTAGCAGCACCTAAATAATATTTGGAAGTGCACCAAGATATAACATTGCTGCCATGGTTAAAAAGCAGTGCATCAAGTACAAGAAAAAAAAAGTGACAAAAAAATTAACCAAAACGTCACTCACATTGCATTTTTCGTCACAATTCTGATTTCACATTATTTTTGTCACACCACAAAACAAGCAGCTCATCACATTACAACAAACACAATACAATACAAGACACTGTTTTCTTTTAATTCAGCATCATGCGCACAGTTCATCAGGCTTTCTGTCAAACATTTCTAAAGCCGAGTGTCATGCAAACTGAGAAATCATATGAACATAAATCAAATCATTTACAAAAAAAAAAGATGTTTTTACAAGATGCAAAGATTCATTCTGTAAACCAAGGGAAAAAAATAGTTGTGGTGGGAGACAGAATAGACCCTTTCTCGTGTTAGCCCATCCCATGTCAAGGTATTAGGTTTCTCACATCACAACAGATGTTCATATCTAAATGACTCTAAAGCCATACAGAATATGTTTATTTTCAAGCTATTTTGACTGTTAACCTGGAGCCAAATTACTGCAGGCTGTGATACAAGAAAAGTGTCTATTCTAGTGCCGGTCATGCAGCTGTGAGCCTGCATACTGCAAGTGAAATAAAAAGAAAAAGTTTCTGGCCAAGCACCAATGATGATGAGGTGACTGAGCAAGTCCGGCGAATCCTCCAACCAAAAGACATGTAACCAAGAACAGGCGTTCCCAAGATGCACAGCGTGCAGGCGACTGCAGGGGAATAAAAGAAAGGAGGCGACCAAAGTACCTGGCTCCAGCGGCGGTACCCTGGCCGACACAGCTTCATCCCCAGAGGTGCGCAACTGGTCCGCATCTGGGCACAGCTCGTAATCAAGCTCGGAGAGTGGAGCTGGTGCACCACTTGCCTGACTGCCAATTTCCACTTCTGTAGACAATTGCGGTTGGAGGTCTCCGCTGTTGTCCTGTGACGAAGGCACAGATTTCTCCTCTTGCGAACCAGCCTCAGGTGAGGGGACGTCATCTTCTATGTCCGGCGCTTCGTCTTCAGTTCGCACTTCAGCGAGCTCCACATCGCTCTGTGAAAACCCGTCCAATAATTGCATCATGACTTCACGACTGCATTTTTCAATTTGTGCCTGATCATCCAAGGACTCTGCTGTTGGTGAGCCACGTCTTCTCCGCTCTTGGTCTTCGTCAGCCTCATCAGCAATTAAAGGATCTCCCAGGCTAGTGACAGAGTAATGAACTCGATCTTCCACACGGCTTTCCTTCAACACTTCGTACATTTCTTTGACACCAAAAAGACTTTCTTTGTGATCTTTCTCTATGGCTGATGGGGGGCCTCCTTGTGACAAGGTCTCACTGACTTCTGACCTTTCAGGGGGGCTCCCAACAGCATATGAAGGACCGCTGTCATGTATATCTTCCTTCAGGCTGGCCTCAGGGGCAACTTCATTAAGTGACTCCACAAATGTGCTGGCTATATGCACAACACTCTCCACAATGCGGCTGGCCTCTTCAATTTCTGCTTGCCTGTCTGACTTTAAGGGCACACAAGGTGGTGATTCCACCGTCTTTTCATCTAAAACAAAGCCAACACGCTTTTCCACATTTGTCGTAGTGTCAGTTGACACAGCAGGACCTTTTTGTGCAGTTATATCATGATCCTGAAAAATCTGAGGGAAATGTATTACCTGGCTAACTGTACTAGGGTCCGTGGTTAAAAATTCTGCGATCTTTTCAGCCTGCAGGTCAGCACTTGAAAAACTACCTCCATCTTCAGCTTCATCTTCTAAGGATGATGAGCCACCACGTAAAAATGGTATTGCTAACTCTACTTCTTTATATCTGGAAAGCTCCTTCTGTTGGTCCTCATCTGAAGAATACGGAATTTCACTGCCACCTTCATGATGCCCTGCGCTTGCTTTAAAGAGCAGTTCATCCTGGTGCAAATTATCACTGTCAACAGCCTTGACAAGCATATTAGTGGTTATTTCTGGAGCAGGCTGTGCGATTTCATTTCGCACAGCTTCATCTTTAGTGGTGGCACTTTGAGAAGAAATTTGTGTATCTATTGCACTGCTTTTCGGAGGAATGCTCACATCCTCAACAATAAAAGACTGCTCGCCTTCACTGCTAACTGTGATGTCAGAACTATGCTCTTCACGTGGCTGTTTTGGTGATACTGTACCTAGCTGTGAACTAGACTCAACGCGAAGGTCCGAGCTGTCAAGACGCATCTCTTTTTCCACTCCAAAAGATGGCTCAGAAACAACTGTTGAGCTCTCCTCATAATCAGGACCTTCTGACACAGTTTCATGATCCTCTGCTGTGTCCTGTCCACCAATGAACACACCAGACTTTTTGCCAATTACAAGAGGATGAGAGTCATCACCATGATACTCAGAAATCTCAAAAGCATCTTGGACACTGCTACCAGCTTCATCTTCTTTCTTGTTTTTCTCAGGTACACATTTGGAGTCAATCTCTGAAGCAGAAATATGAGGCTCATAGGCTGTAACTGAAGGTCTCCATTCTGACAATTCCCGGACAGGAAAAGTCTCCTGGTCTTCCAAAACAGCAATAAATTCTTTGATATCCCTATCACAGCTGTCGTCATCTCTTTCTTCTAACTTGCTGTCCTGGTGAGCGCTTAGAGCAACTAAGCTTTCAAGCTTTTCATCACTTCCTCGCTCTTCAACAAATTCTTTGCTAGCATGAATTTCTAGTTCCTTAGTAGTGAGACGGACATGGGTAGATTCCAATGAAATGCTGGTATCTGTGGCTGTATCTGGCACAAATTGTTCTGCTGTTTCCTCATGAAGCATGCTCTCATTTTGTCCAGGAATAAAGTCATGTGGCAACAAGCCATGTGATATGTCCAAAATGTGTGCACCATGTTCACTGTCCTCCTCCGACTTAGTGACCGCAAATTCTTGATTCGATCTATCAAATGCTGCAAGAACTTCTTTTGGAACATCTCGTGTGACACTACCTTTAGTATCCACTGCAGCACGGCTTTCCCCAAATGCTGATGAGAGTTTGTGCTGTATGTCAGCATATTCTGTCTTCATCATGGTTTTTTCCTTTGCAGATGGCTGTGATATTTCAACTTGATCTGGCAAATCAGCACACATTTCAAATAGGTTTGACTCCTCAGAAACATGGGATATATCTAGCATTTCAATCTGCTTCCCAGAGATGATGTCACCAGCTGGTAGAACTGCAATGGGTGCTGCAGCTACAACTGCACCAATTTTTCCCATGTCTTTCCCCCTAGCCTGTTCCATAGCCCTTGTAAGACCTTGATTTGTAGGTAACTCACTCATTGCCTGTGAATCTAAGCCTTTCAGCTCAGTGGGTGAAGAGCTTAATGTCTCAAATATTGCACTTTGGGCGCTTGCTTCAATGCCCTTTTGCAATATTCCTGATCCAGCCACAACACCCATTTGAAGACCTGAAGCAAGCATGTGAGACTGTGAACTAAGCAAAGAAGTTTTGTGTTCTGTGAAAGGTTGCCTACCAGACACAGTGAGATCCTTGTTAGTCTGGTTAGGAGGACCAGTTTTTGAAGTTAAATCTGTAGTAGCTTCATGCACCAGGCACACAGAATTATCGCTTAAAGCAGCAGGTTGAGAAGGCTTACCAGTATGGCTACCTTCTTGTTGAGGTGTTAAGGAATCTTTGTAAGCATCACGCAGAGGTGAAGGTTTCTCTCCAGGTAGGTCACAGCTAGATATGAGTGTTTCGCTAACACATTCTTCAGTAGCTGGCATTCGCACTCTCATTCGAGAGAACTGCTGATCGCCAACGTCTTCAGACGACTGCACAGAACACACATCAAAAGCCTCCTTATCAGCATCACTTGTGTGCACAAGCAACCGTGTGTCACTCTTTCCATAAGTATCCTGCAGGCCTGCCAACACTTCTGAAGATTGCTGCTGCAATGAATCAGTCATTTCTGGTAAACCTTGCAGCCTTTGGTCTCTACTCTGACGCCTTTGATCCATTAAGTCAAGATGGGGCAGGCTGGCACCTGGCGATGAGCTTGCCTGGGCCCCATTTTGAAATAGTCTTAACCGTTCCGCAAAAACTATGTTTTCTTCAATAATTTCTCCCTGTGACGTAAGGCTCTCTGAGCGAGGTCGTGGCTTGACAGTCACGACAGGTCGTGTCAGTGCTGTGTCCAAAGATGGTGTGCTCCCCAATCTTGAACTAAAGGTTTCCTGCAGTGGTGACTGTTCAGATAGCTTCTCAAAAAACTCTTTCTTCTGGCAGAATGTGAGAGACTCTGCTTCATTGTGACTTGAAGGTGCACTGGCTGCTGAGCCACCATGGCCGCCTTTAGATGACTGACTTACGCTGGTGGACATGGTGTCGCCCCTAGGTGCACCTGTCGTATTCGGGTGGAAGGGAAGAAGGGGGAGGAACAACTCAGCGGCATATTGCTCTGCTAAAAAACTGCTGCTCCTCGTCTCCTTCTTGAAGATCACGTGATGCTGATGAGCATGAGTAAATAATAAAAGACTACTACTCACTCTACAATACTCCCTTCTTACCGTAAAGACACAGCTAAGTCCTGTAACATAGCAACCTAAAGACAATGCATAGTGCAGTTGGTCATTTCTAAAATAAGCAAGAAATAAGCAACGATTGCAGTTATAGAAAATGAGATGTCTATATTATATATTCAAGAAGCTGTAGCAAATCAGCTGTGCACTGCACTCCTCTCACAGCTCACAAATCGTATCTTACTTGTGCAGCCATGGGTGACAATGAAAATCACCAGTGTTCAACCAATTGTAAACTGTGTTTGAAATGAAAGCCATAAGAAAAATAGTATCTTCATAAAAAAGCCCAACTGCTGGTGCAGCACAAGCACACACACTCATGCAGCCTTCATGAAAGAAAAGTAGACAAGCATAGCCGATACACAGCCTGGACAGAGTTCTTACCGCAATAAATCTAAGCCAATACCAGTGCCGTTATGTCACACTTTTTTACAAAAGCACTTATTCATAATATCTAATCTTCATTACACTACACAGAAATTGGCTGACTGCTTCATATTACTTCAAAGTCATACCAGGTGCATAGGTCCCATACATTACATAGCTTTTGTTATAATGTTCTTGCACAGAAAATATGCACTGAAAAGCAGTAGCTTAGGTTTTACGTTTCCCCTATAACGAAATTTTATGAAAAATGAGGTACATTCCTTAAAGCCGCAATCAATAGGACACCTAAGAATCCTTTACCATAGCAAATGAAAATGCCAAGTATTTTCACATCCTGAAAATTGCCGCATACAGATAGGCTACTTAGCGCAGCTAGACACACAAATTCACATCACACAAAACTTCACACATTCATGCTCAAGATAGCTGCACAAACATTCCTGCTTACATACTTTGCAGGTTAAAATTCATACCCTAGGAACAATCATTCAACAGAAAATGACTGGCTGATGATGATGAAGTGTGTGGCAAGCCCCACTCAGAACAAGCATCTAGTGGATTTTTTAAGGCTACACAGATTTGCAGAAGAAAATATGCAAACACACTCAACAAGGGGAGGGACACAAGAGGAAGTTGCTGACCACATAAATAAACACACTGGTTACTGGCTCTACCTTACAAAATAATAAAAAAGGTATGCCAATTAAAAAGCAAAAATCCTTTAGGATGAACTGCCAGTCAGGAAAAGCATGACGGCACATAAGCAAAAAATTCACAAGCACAAATAAGAATAAAAAAGCAGTGGGCAGCATAAAAATATTTCACCATGCACCAAGGGGCAAAGGCAAATGCACCGAAGACATTTATTACACAAACTAATAAATTTATAAAAAAATCAAAGCGACAATCAATTGAAATGCATGCACATACACTCTGCAACGCTAGTCAACACATAAAAAAAGCATGTAGCTGCATCTACAGCAAGTGTGCTTCAAAAATGCTAAGCATTTAAAATATTAGGTTATAACTAGGCTTCCAATTTACAGCATTCGTTTATGGTTAACAAATATTGCCCATTAAATTCTTTTTAAAGTTAATTTCAATTCCATCAACCAGTGCTCCACAAAAATTGGCTTGGTGATCATCAGTTTAAAAAAAAGTCAAAAGAACTTCTTAAGGAATCTGAAGACCTAATTACTAAAACATGAAAGATAACAACAAAAGTCGAGTACCTAAAATTAATATGTTTGTAGCATGCCCTTTGTTACCTATTACGTTATCCTCAAATTGTGACAATAATTTCAGCACCTCTCCTAGAGAATCTCTATATCGTTCGAATCAAAGTATGTTATGACATCCCTGTTGTGTATGCGAGACGCTTTGACTTATTAGTGTCCAGCAAATATAGACAGTTGCATCTTGACATGCCAGACTAGGCACTGGTACTTTCCATACAAAACAGTCTAGGTACAGTCCTTTCACACCTTTGGATGAGATGATATGGTCTTACAAATTATCTTGTTGTGCACAAATTCTGTTGAATGTAAACTTCTAATTTAGGTCTATTAAAATTAAGTTACTTAGCAGGGCAGGAAGGGCAAAGAATACAAGAACATTATCCTGGTGCCACAAGTGGTGAACCAACAACTTGTGCTAGGCACAAAATATCAGTATGGTAAATGTGAAAAGAAGCAACATTACGAACACAAAGGAAGATATGCCATTACATCTCTAGACTGTCATCATCTATTACAACACATGATCAACTTTATTTAAAACTATGCAAGAATCAGTTCCTAACGCAAAAGCACAAGAGAAGAGGTGCTTATACGCAGGTACATTTGTCTTGTAACCGTAAGATTTTCTCAGCTTCTAAAATTTCGCTTTTTTAAAACACTGGCATGCAGCCACAGTACCTGTAGTGGAAGGTCTGATCACCCTCAAACAGCATACTTGTAGTTAAAGTTCCTTGATCCGTTCATTAACAAAATAAGCTGTTATCCTATGTACATTTTTGCTACAGGATAGCCGAATCACATAAGTATTTTCACTGTAAGCATATAGCGTTGCGCGGTGCAAACAAGAGCTCAAACAATAACTTGCCAGCATAAACTTGTTAAGATACTTCGTGCGGAAAAGATGACATACATTCCAGTTCATCTGCCAATAGTCTTCAAATTTTCGGGGAAAAACAATGAAGGTTTCGTATAACAGATTTTTCCTTTTTTGCCTTCCTGAAACTTCTTTTCATGGTAATTGTGTCCATTGTCATTCCTGCACTGCTGCCTTATTATGCCAAACCAAATAGGCTATGAACTTGTGGCGATTATACTCAAATATTTAGTTAAGCCTAATAAGGATGCACCCTTAATGATGTGGCAGGAGAGGGCTTTTGTATAAATTCTAGGCAGTGCAATAATTTTTAAGTAGCCTGCACATTTAATGGACCCACCAACACCTGCACATATCGCACCCAAGCAACACAGGGCTACTAAACTAATTTTCAGTGTTCACATATATTATGGTCTCAATATTAATGTAAATACCCACATAGCAAAAATATTTCATGCCAAAAATATCCTCAATTCAATGTTTTCAGTTTTCCCTGAATTCAGAAACTCTTTGCTAGCATGAACTTTTCAGCGTAACCAAATAGTCGGAAGCCTAATTATAACTCATCCCTAAATTTTGCTGCTCAATATTTTACCACATTAGCAACTGCAATATTGGTTGCAGCACTCGAGACTATTTTACTTGGAAAAATACTTTTTGTTGACATCCAGACTGCACAGCAAGCTAATTGGAGCACCAGCTCCTAAATATATATCAGTACAATATGCATGCTTCACAGAAATGCAAGTCAACTAGCACTCTTTGCAAGGTAAGTGTAGCGACAAAAAAAAAAATATATATATATAGTGACTGGACCAAAGGTTTTTTTTTTCTGACAAGATGCAAACGGGTAAACTCACTAAGAGGGTGTTGCTAAGAGAGGAGATGTTTGTACTCTGCTATGACACAGCATCTGTGTATGCTACATCAAGTTGTTACAATAAAGAGCGGTGAACAGAAATAAAAAAAATATATATATGCTTTGCAGAGCGAAATACAAAAATGGCTCCTTAAAGGAATGGGCAATTGAAAAAGAAGCCATGCTCAATAAGCACAAAACTGTGGTGCAAGACCTTGGAAAGACAGCTAGTCATAAAACAATACAAGTAGAGTCAGCAAGGCCAATACACTTACTTCAAATATAACATTAACATGTAAATGGTGCCAATATGGCACACTATAAAAGGTCAGCCTCACAAAAATTTGGATAAATCAATAATGTGAAACTGAAATATGGGTATTACTCACAAGACTGAAAATTAGGTAAAAAATACACTGCTGAGAAACATAACAACAAAGGCACAACTTCAACAGGTAAGTACACTAGTCCCCACACATGTAAATACATTAAGTAACGTAAGATCAGTAATCATTCCAGATGAATTGACAAAGTTAAGTGCTTATGAATGGGCAGTTGGCTACAGCGTAACCACAACAGTTTTATATTTTCACATAAAGAATTAACTGCATGTGAAGCCAAAAAAATAAAATAGAGAAAAATACTTGCCACGCCCATAATGAAAAGAAAAATATAAGACAGAGCTTCTTAAAGTTTGCCATTGTAATTAAAATGACATGCTAATGATGTAACCCTCAGCATGCAGGAGACTAAACACAAAATAAACAAAAGGCTTTATATCTTTAACTAATTTTACTTCGTGTTATCTACAGCGCTAATACTGCTTAGGTTCCACTCATTGTATATAAATAAAGGTACAAAACAAACTCTTCTAAATAGGCTGAATTAAGCAACTGCCAATGACCATTTCACACTATCTAATTGAAATAAATCTACAATTAATCTTTGTGATCATACTGTGAAAACAAAGTGAAAGATGTATTACACGAGAAGACAAAAAAAATCAACATGCAAAGATTCAAAGAGCAACTTACCTTCACCCGGTTTCACTGACGTCACAGTAGTGTGTGTTGTCTTGCTAATAATGTGGCGCACTTCTCCTGAATCTGGGTCAGTTTCAGTCCATTCTGTACAACAATGGCAAACAGGATTAACTCCTTGAAGTGCTATGGCATGACATCAAGCAAGATAATGTCAGGGACAATATACTAATGTTCTGTGACCTAGCAGGCATCTTTGTTTTTGTGCCACTTGTTGAATAGTCAAGAAAGTGACCTTTCCTTTATAAAATAGTAGAAATTTACTTAGACCTGCAAAGAGTGGTGACAGCATACTAGCTCCCCTATCTGCAATTAGCAACCAACCAATTGTCTATAGAAGTTAAAGTTCCCCTCACAAACTAAAAATAAAGAAGTGTTCAGCATTAAACTAGTAGCAGCATCAGCACAACATTGCTAGTATAATACTTTTGAATACTGGCACCTCAACACTGAAATAGGATACATGGTGTTAGTTTGTACAAGAGTTCTCAATACATGTAAACTACAGCAATATAAGGCATGAGTATAGCCATCTAACACAAGCTGCTCGCAACTCACAACATATTACAGTTGATTAATAAAACATGCAGGTGACAGTAAGGCTGTAGAGCTAATATTTCAAGACATTTTATATATCACACTGTACAATGCTTATTAGCCCCATGC
This sequence comes from Rhipicephalus sanguineus, assembly GCF_013339695.2. Taxonomy (NCBI): domain Eukaryota; kingdom Metazoa; phylum Arthropoda; class Arachnida; order Ixodida; family Ixodidae; genus Rhipicephalus; species Rhipicephalus sanguineus. The sequence goes on along the minus strand of NC_051176.1, from coordinate 206,537,390 downwards.
TCGCTTAAGACTGTTTACACAAATACTAGCAAAAGAAAACACAGACCATGCAAATAGGGAAAGGATGGAAGCATGGAGAGAGCAGACACACAAGTAAAGAAGCTGCTGAAGGACAATTATGGCAGAGCATAAAAATTCAAGTAAAACAAAATTCTCGCATTTATTAACTACCAACTGTTCTACAAATGACTTGTTTTTGACCTACTCCTATTTTTACCCTTTTCGGTGGATGTGGTTAATATGCTATGAATATTTTTTTTATCACTCTAGACATGGCAGGTATAGGCACAGGCAATAATGGTGAAGTGTACATACTTGGAATACAGCCCCAAATTAACCTTGGTTCATGTTTCTGCTCGTCTCCTACATGCGTATTAAGAAACTGAACAATTACACACACTATTTGAGCAAAGCGGAAAAGAGGTTAACATATGCATCCCTTCTGATGGCAACACGTTTTACAAATATTAAAGAGCACATGAACAAAGCTATCAGCGATCTCTTGCTTGAAAATGGTACTTTCCAGAAGGCATTTGGTATATCTGTATCAAGTATTATTATGAAGTTTAAAATGACTTAGCATGAAAAGCAGCTGAAATTTAAAAAAAAAACTCCCTAGAAAAGTAAGTGTATGCTTATAGATTATATGTGCTGGAGCAAACAACTGCTTAACAGACTCTCTAAACTTGCTTGTTAAAGCTATCTTTCTGAACTAAAATTATTTTGTCCACACCTCAAGGTGGCAATACAATGCTTGCAGATCATAACTATCAATGTCTTCTTAATAGGCCAGGAAAATACTATTAAAACTGTGGTGTCAAATGATTTACTGTACAAATATTTAGATAAGGTATTCATAAGTTAAAAAACTCCCTAGAAAAGTAAGTGTATGCTTATAGATTATATGTGCTGGAGCAAACAACTGCTTAACAGACTCTCTAAACTTGCTTGTTAAAGCTATCTTTCTGAACTAAAATTATTTTGTCCACACCTCAAGGTGGCAATACAATGCTTGCAGATCATAACTATCAATGTCTTCTTAATAGGCCAGGAAAATACTATTAAAACTGTGGTGTCAAATGATTTACTGTACAAATATTTAGATAAGGTATTCATAAGTTCATTTCAATAAAGACAGAACAACATTTTCGTAGTGGTACGATAGTTTCATGCTTTTGACACACAATGACTGACCCACACATCGTTGCCTGAGTGAAATTACTGTTCAGTGAAATGCATGTTCAACCTTGCGTTAGTAAAGAGTGAGGAGGAAAGGACAAACAACCATGGTGCACAGAAAAAGTTTAAGGTGAGGAATAACGATGCCAACCCATGAGTGACAAGGCAGGAAATTAAAAGGACAAAGTGTTACCAATTCACTTTGGAAGTGGTTTGGCCTCAGAAGCAGGAGCTTACGCTCAGTCTGTTAGACAAACACGAGCAAGTAAGTGAAGCAGGAAAGCAAGAATATGGTCAGAGTTTAAAAGGAGCAAAGTGGCAGCTGACCTCCTCCACTGCCAATGGCGTTGTGGGGCTCCGCAGCCAAGTCTTCAATGTCTGTCCCTTCAGAGCTCACATCAAGTTCTTCGAGACCTGCAGTCAGTCGGCATGTAGGGCTCCGTGGCTCAGGCATGATAACAAACTCCCCTTCATCTGTCAAAGAGCCAACATCTTCTTCAACAAAGAACTTCTTCAGCAAGCGTTCCTGATCATTACGGGTTGTCAGACGATAGGGCAAGCCAGAGCTTGGACATCGAAGCTTGCTTCTTTTTACTTCGCTAGAGCTTTTATACTTTTGTGAACGAACGTCCAGCTCCCCAAGCACAGCACGAACATGGGCTGATAAATTGGCAAATTCACTTTCTGAAGAAGCTGATCGTGGTGACTGGCAAGGTTCGCCTGGCCCCGGAGATGACAAAGAGCAGGGCTGTGAATGTGATCTCTGCCTGCTGTGTGATGGCTTCTGGCCAATGTGATTGCTATCATTTCGAAGCCATTTGCTCTCACCTGAAATTTTTTTATGCTCCAAATTATCCAGCTGTACCTCTTCAATAAATCGCTTTGCTGTGTTTTTGCTGCCTTCTGCATTTTGAGTGGACCTATCTCGAGACACAGCCTGACGCCTCCCTGATTCAATATCAAGGTCTTCCACATCCGTCTTATTTTCATCACCAGAATCCTCTTCCTTATCAACCAGCATTGTTCTCTGGTCCGCAGTGTCCATGGATTCATGATCACTCAAGTTCTCAACGTCCGTTTTGTCACCCTCATCATCAGGATGAAGAGGGCTCAGCATTTCCACCATTTCAGGAAGATCTTCAAATCGCTTAAAAGTTGGTTTTGGAGCAGCTTCATCAGCTTGTCCATCAGGTACTTCCTGCACTGTCACTAGAAAATTTCCAGATGTCTCTTTACTATCTGGAGGAGCCTCGCACTGCCCATTATCAATTGTGTTTGCTGCCATATTCGTTAGCGAGTGATAAGTTGCTGCTGTGCTTTATTTATTTAAAGTGGCAGTAGCATAAAGCAGTGCAGTATAGATGGTGCAGATGGTGCAGATTGAAAAAAGGTGATGAAACAAAGATACTGAAGAGAAATGTTCCTTCGCAGGTTGAGACAATGAGTGATGAAATTGTTGATGCGCTTATTTTATGACTGTTGCTGTCTTTTTTCACTCGCAAATGGATTTACTAGTTTTTAGAGCGCTTCTTGCCACGTTTCTTTTGCTTCTTGGATGCTGTAAAACCATCAACAAATAAAAAAAGCGATGTGTAAGTATAACACAAGGTGTAAAACAAAACAAAATATTCAGCTGCATTGTAAAATAAAAAACACAGAACTATTATTCAGAATGTGCTTGAATGAAAGTGGCTAAGTAGGAGCTTCAATTTCACACACACGGCTCAGATAGACGCATACTTTTTATTGGCTCAAGGGCCAGGTGTAACCAAAGAATGCCAGAATTTTTACAAGCACGGAAATGTGTGTTAAAGCTATGTTTCACATATACACAGTAAAAAATGAGAGAAGCTAAGGTATTTGAATCCTATTATAGGCCGAAATGAAAAAAAAAACCTATGATTAATTTTACAACAAGAAATGCATGCCATAGAATTCGCGGTAAAAATTGGACATTACCTGATAGCACAACTAATTCAGCTTATTTTGCATACCTTTACAGACCACACGATAAAATATTATGGGTAATTACCTTTACCTTTACTTGTTTTCTTCAGAAATTACACATCAGGCCAGCTGTCTGAACAAGTAATTCTAACACTTCAGAATAAATAATGTCATTAGGTAATCTTTTTATGTTCCTTTCTCTTTTCTGCACTATGACCCATTAGTGAAATAATATGGAAATAAAGCAAAAGCGAACCAATGATAAAACAATAATATTAAAATTATGAAGTATAGTAAAGTCAGAAAATAAGGTGATAGTGAATACTGCAGTAACAAAAGATAAGTACAGATGCTGAGATGACTAAACAAAAATATGCACTACACATCATAACCAAAAAAAAAGGTATTATGGAACTTCCTTTGGCATGGCCTTTTAATATGAAACGTAACTTTACATTAATGCTTATTATTAAAACTTGAAAGTATGGCCCTAAAGATGCCAAGCAATACATACACAAAGAAGGATAAAAAGTATTTCACAAGAACTGAACCTCATGCAGTCAACGATGTGCATCCACTTTTCAGTTACTTCTCTCTGGAAGTATTTCATACAGTTTTGATATTATGAAGGAATACCATTCCCTTGCACGAACACCCCGTGAACTCTTCAACCCTGCAAATTTTCTACATGCTAAAGCTTTTTAATAGTACTTCATCATGTGGCTATACCATTTTAAATATTTACAAAATGAACAATGGGATTTTTACTCCAGTTCTTTTACTCCAGTTCTTTTACTCCAGTACAAAAGCGACTCCTTTCCCAAATTTTCAGCTCCATAACTGCAACAATATACACAATGTTTGCCATTACTTGCAGGAATCTTTCCAATGAAATATGGCCTACTGTCCAAGACGGTGGCCTTTTGTTGACGTTGTTATTTGTTTGTTTGTGGGCCACTAACAAGCTCCTTAATACACTTACTTCAAGGATATACGTCAGTCCAAAAGAGCATTTTCATCCAGGATTTCAGTTATGTATATGACAGCAAGATGGACAAGCAGGCTAGTCAGTTGACATTCATCTTGAGAACTTTTTCAAGTGCAATGGAGTGACAGAACACAAAGCCAACAGTCAATCTGGTTGCTGTACCAATGTGTGTCTAGGGAGCATCAGGCCTCACAAAATTGATCTGGGATGTCATATCACGCAGCCCATTCCAGAGTGTTGCTGCTATATCATGTTTAATAAAAGGGAAAAATTGGCATCTATTCATTTGTAACACAAAGCTACAACAAAATCCACACGGATTTCTCAGAAAGTAAGGCTTCCTAGTTGACGAAAAATTCGACCTGGTCAGGGGACTGAACCCGGGACCAACACCTAACCTCAGTGTTCCCTCTACCAATTGAGCTAACCAGGAGGCTTGCATATGGCAGTGCAGGGGCTGAATCAATCAACAACTCGAAGCACATGGACACTGAATATTTCAAATCACTTTGAGTGTCAGTCCAGAGCAAATATCTTCTCTCAATCAAGAAACCAGCAAATACTTGTTGAAACTGCTTGTGCCTGCTATCTGTGTAGCTGATGAAGACATTGCAAAGGCGTGATCAAGCAACTTTTGGCAATTTTCGACACGAGGTTTTGAATTCCCCCCTGCATACAGTGCAATAATCTTAGACTATTTTGCTCACATGTTCTGGGAAGCCTCGTCTACAGAGTGGCAATGTTTTCTTAATATGTTCAGAAAGTGTTTTAGAGCCTCTTAAGTTTGGAGCATGGCATAAAGAAATCTAGTGCAATAGAATCTAGTGCAAAGGGATCTAGTGCAATATAGTGCAATGCAATGTGACGATTTGATCCCCTGAATATTATTCCCTTTAGGTCGATTATTGATTGTTTTATGCTTTCTTTTTTATGGGAACGGTGGATTTATAGAATGAACTTGATTCATATATTTTGTTAAATTGTGTTTGTTCATCGTGTTGAACATCAGTACTCACTCCTGCTATGTCTCAGAAACTAAGACAGCAGTAATTGTAAATAAATAAATGAATGAATGAATGAATAAATAGATAAATAAATAACTGACACATTAATGAGTGATTGCATATAAAATAATATAATGACAATACAATAAAAATGCTACTGAACAAAAAGAATTGTATCTTGTTTATGCTAATTTACTGTTCCCACTTCTGCTATAGCCATACCACAGGGCTGCAGTATGTGTAAATAAATAAATAAATAAATAAATAAATAAATAAATAAAGTAATTAATTAATTAAAGCCTGACAGGCAGTGTGTTCCCAACTATTGGGAATAAATAGAGAAAAAAGAATGATGACTGAAAGACAGTAATCGAGGTTAATCACGGCAGCTGGAATTTTGTACCAATGTACTTTTATAAAGGAGTTTCTAGCATGGCTGTCTGGTGCATGCACCATTTAGAAGTACTCACAACCCTTTGACTAGGCGTAACGAGCTCAGAAGGATGAATTTGCGACATTTACATGAGTTCTGAAGCGTTAGCCAAAGCTTCATTCAATTCACAGAGTCATTGTCAGTGACAAATGCTGAAACAGTGGCATGCCAGGTTGCTACTGTTTCAGGAGCAGTGAGCTGCCTTTGTAAACAGAGGCAGCAGAAGCCAGCTGACTAGGGCTGTGCGAATAGTGAATTTCGGAACCGAATCGAATACGAATCGAATAGTGATGCCACCGAATCGAATACGAATACTAATCGAATACTCTTCGAATAGTTTTCGGATAGTAAGACAACCATTCTCAAAACGGTGCTAGAACTACACAACATTTTTTTTGACAGAAATATTCACAAACTTTCACCAAAGAGCATTATGCTTACTTTTAACAGACTCAAAATACCACAGTTATGAAAACTAAGGTAAGCTCGTAAGCAGCAGCGACCCGAGCCTTCGAAATATTTTGTAACTGCAGTTTGAAATATAGCAGTGACGGCAGATACTTTGTCGCCTGCTTTTAAATAAAACTGAGACATAATGTCTAAACAATTTTGAACCGAACACCATGCATACAGCTAAAGCGGTAATGAAACATAAACCTGCCATCGCAACATGGTCCTCGGCAATGAAGGCATGTAGACATCGGTGTTGAAAGCTGTATCTGCAAGAACAATTTACGCAAACACAACCCTTGCATCCATTGCTATTCATGAAGATGAATGCAGGTGCACCTTCAGTTATTACAAGATGAAGTCAGGAACTGATTAATACGATGCAGCTGCAGCCTAGTAAAAACTGAGTGAGTGTGGAGCTTTCATTAAAAAAAAACGCCTTCATCCGGTAATCAATATAGCGTTGGTAGTTTCGTGAAAGCTTGGGCTGCATGCATACTCGTAATTTAGTGATTAAAAGAAGAAAAATGGCCTTTAACTGTTCCAAAATATCATTGTTTTGGGATTCTCCCATCGGCGCTAATTATTCGAAAACTATTCGAAAAATATTCGGTATTTCGAGTATGTACTATTCGATTCAAGTGCCGAATCGAATAGTATGCTATTCGATTCGTTATTCGAAATTTTCGAATATTCGCACACCCCTACAGCTGACACAATCAATGGACACACCATCACTGGTAGTGTGGAAATATGTAGCAATTTTTAAAACTGAATCAAGTACGAATGGAATAGTGCCAGAAGCTAACCGAATCGAACATCAAATACTTTTCAAATAATGAACAACCATTTTTACAATTAATATAAAATGATGTTCACATACTAGTATTTATATTTATAATTTTAGCATTAAAAGCACAAATTAAGCATCAGAAATAAATAACCAGACTCTTCGAATGCATAGAACTGTTCAGAGAGTGCAAACAATCCTTTTATAGCCAGTAAAATGTGCCCCCTTGAGCTCTGTAGCTTGCTGCACTACATAAGCTCTTATGTTCTGTGCCTATACTATTCCCGTGCGGATGATGTTTATTGCACTTTTTCACCAACCTTGTGTTTATTTGGGTGCAGTTAACAGTTTTAAATACGCATTCATTTCAAAATATTTGCACATCCATAGCCACCACATGATCAAATGCCACGGCACCCACTACAGCACAGGAAAAATGGTATATTTGTGCTTTAACAGATATATCTTACATCGATGCAAAACAATATTGATGTTAAAGGGAGACGTGGCAATGTGAATTGTAAATTTTGCCGAAACATTCTATTTTTCAATTTATTATTTCTTTTTGCCATCTTCAAACTATCTGTTACGTCATGGTGAAATATTAGAACAAAATTAGAAGTTGAGAAAAAAGCACTTTACTAGTGTGTTGTCATCAAAAACTATGAGAAAATCGGGCTTCAGAGAATGCAAATCTTGCAGCTTCCCCCTTGACATAATGTCGCCATCTTGGAATCATTGCAAAGAGGAGAGAGCGGAGCTCAAGGTAGCCACAAAGATGCATTTCTCCAGTGAAAATCCATTCTGAGTTCCATTTTCTTAGCATTGAGCTCCATTTTCTTTGAACTCTGCTTTCTCAGCATTCATTTTTTTTTGCAGTTGCTGACAGTCATCCATGTGGCATTTCACAACAGCTAAAGATAAAACAAAACCATTCTGTTTATTGTACTTAGAACCTGAAACGTTGAGGAGCGCTGTAAAGCTGTCCATATTTGTCGGCACATTATACAGATTCTTATAATTAGCTTTTTGTAAAAGTTGTTAGTAAAACAATATGTACACGACTAAAAAAAAATTAAACCAGTAGTTTTACAGCACTGAATGGGCCCTTGTGAATATGCTTATGGAAAAATCTTCATTAACTTATGTCTAACTAATTAATTTTGGGATGACAATGAGAGTTTGTCAAGTGTTGTAACTAAAAAACTACAAAGATAGCTCAAAAGCGAGTTAAGTTATGCTATCAGCATAACATATCAACGTCTGCATGCCCAATTTCATCACTTTATCCCCATAAATAACAAAAATAGTTTTCATTGCCATGTCCCCCTTAACATAAAAACAAAGATTTCAACTAATCAAGATCAGATAATAACAAAGATCAAACTATTTAACATGAAAAGCAACCATGTTATGTATTTGTGTATTATCCATCTTCCATTGATAAAAATCTGCTGACTGCTTATATTCATTTACAGAAACATTTTAATGTTAGTACAAATGTTACGTTGTATAGCACAGAAGTTAAAATCAATACAATACCTCCAGTACAAAGTTGTAATAGGTGCCACTGCTTTCAGCAAATCTGTACCCACATGCTACACAAACAAGACCTGGCTGATTAGACCCATGTAACAACAATAATTATTGCCCCCTTGAAGAATAAATATGCATAAACAGATATTCTGGCCTGAGCTTCATACTTTGGCTGCTTGATAAAGAAAACTTGAGCCTTATCTTGTCAGTTTAGTCATAACACAATGATAAAGTGTGAAACACAAGCATGCCTGTGGATATTAGTAGAACCAAACATAGTTCTACTACTTTTATAACAGCAAGCAGCATTGCCCATTTTTATGGTGCTCTCAATCGAATGATACAATTTTGTCTTATGCGGCACCGAATAGCATGCAGATCATGAGCCCTGTGTAAGTCTGATGCTATACAAGCAGTTATCAGGAAACACTGTTGCAGGTGTTGAAGGCAATGTGCTCGGGCACCAAGAGCTCACCACACGTTGTGTGCATGTATTAAAAAGTTCCCATATTCAAATGAGTAAAGGTTGAAGATGTTCCCTCACATTATGGAATGTTCTCTACAATGCAAAATTAGCAACTATCCCTTTCTTATTCTGAAGATCTATAGTGTCTTCATAAACATCAATAAGAGCAAATGACATTAGACATGCCTTTAATGTAGAGATTAAAACCTTGAATATTGATTTTTCTATCATGGAATATACTATACGCAAAGGGCATACCTGGTCTCCCTTATCTCCCTTACACACTGCAGAAGTGTTCCAATGCCTTGGAAGTATCAACATGAAAGTAGAAAACAAGGCCTGCTTGTCCTTAAGCACAGACATGTATGCAGCAGCTGCTGCACCACTGCATCAAACTTGAGAAACTTGCCTCGCAGAGCCACATTAAAGCATCATGACAATTAAATGTGCCAAGTAATGCAAATAAGATGAATGGGCAAAGTGGCCAAAACACAGGCCCTCCATGGCTCAAACTATGGAACAAGTTTAACGGCACAGCACCTATTAACAGCATGCCCCATTCTTACGTGGCTGCTGCTACTCAGAGGTGGCTAATAAGAAGACACATTCACAGTAATGGTGCCTACACTTAACATATGGGCATGATGACTACCAGTTATATAATTTACTTTCATGCGCTCATGTGCCAATTTTCTTTCATCCACTCATAGCAGTGCAACTGCCTCAGGCCTGGTCAAAGTGAACATCTCTCACAAAAGCAACACCATTCTGGAATTTCTTAACACCCATAAAGCTGCCACCAGGGCCATGCATTTTTCACTTCAATCTTCAATAAAGTTTTATAGATCTGAGCCCTCTGCAGGTCAAAGACTGAACAACAGTATGTTTCTTTTCTCTAGTGTAAGGTGCCATAGAAGTAACCATAGCTGTACCACTGCTGCATTTTAAGATAGCATACTAAAAGTAATCTGCTCATGATATAGTACTATGATGGCATATTATTAGAAATATACTATAACTAAAACTTGTTGAGTTTTAATATGTGAGTTACACGTACATGAATTGGTGAGAACAATCAGTAATGAAACCTTTCAAAGCACATAATTTGCTGGCAGAAGATTACTTGATATAACACGTTTCTTGTAAAAACCACAGCAAACATGGGATAAAGTTGACATGGCACGCATCAAGAAATTGTTTTAAACATGTAAGTAATCTTTAAATGCAAAAAGTTTGCTCAGTGCACAGCCTTTTCTATACATAAAATAGGCCCCAAAGCAAGCTCGAGATATATCAAGTGCTGATACTATATGCTTCCATGAGCGCAGGAACACAAATTCTTAAGCCAGATTAATTTTCTATTCTGACAATAATGACAATAAAGAAAACAAAATGTTACTGATACTTTTACACTCAATGCATTGCATACTTTAAGCAACTCCCACCATGTAACAAAGGTGCAGATTTTACATGCTTGTTTTCTTTTTTTTCTTCCGTCTTTTTTTAGTGTCACAAGCACCGCCCTCATTCAAACGAAAACATTCAGACTGTGCCAAGGGACAGGATTCTAGACTGGAAGTTGAAGCATGCAAGACCTTGTGCTGAGAAAGTAGTTCTCGTGGAAGCAGAAATGTCCTTTTGGTCAGAGGAGGAGTCCTTTGAATGATGTCAAACACATCAAGCAGTGAATGAGACAAGCTTCTTAGTTCCACCAAAATTCTGTGTGCAATATTTTCGTGTGGAGCACTGCCTGATGAAGCTCCATCCGAATGACACTGTCCTGCCTCTTCACGCCAATCAAGATCCAATGAACATTTTGATGCACACTTGCAAACATTTCCATCATCGTTTCCCAGTTTCTTTTCAACAGTCCACTGGATAGAGTCACTGTACCCAAAGCACCTGCCTTTGTCACTCTCATGTAATGGTAACTCACTGTGGTGCTCACAGGTAAAAAGACCATTGAGGTTTTCCTCCTTGACTTCACCAGCAACTTGCTTCAATTTGTCGAAAGCCATTGAAGCACTCCATGTAAGAGTGCATTCTGGACCTTGCGGTTCCTCTTTTGAACACATGCTCATACCTTGACATATTCCACTGGAACTGCCCAATCTTAAGCAGTCAATGTTACTTGTTTTGAACTCATTTGTCACAACATCTTGGCCAGCTACACAGGTATTAGAAACCTCCTTTTTGGACAAACTATCCCCGTGCAATAGTTTGTCTTCTTTATTACTGTGAGTAAAGCTTCTTGTAGCAATATACTTTTGTGATGAACTGTTTGCTGCTGCAGCTTGCTCAAGGCAACACTGCAAGAGTACACCAGGCACCTGAAGGGTAATAATGTTCTCACCAACAAACACAGAATTTGTTTTTTTTAGATCTCTGCCTGCCTTGCCTCTTGGTTCACATCCAAGAAACTGACTGTTGTGATCTTGATCTCTAATGCAAAAAATCTTATGTAGCCCTATGTCTTCAATAACACATGAAAAAGGCTTTGGAAGATGTCTGAAGAAGTCAAGCAAAAAACCTAAGTCTACCTCCGTGCAAGGCACAAAAACAACTTCATCTTCAACCAATGCAGACCTAGTAAATGTGCCTGAATATATACTACAATGCATTGTATGTTCCTCAGATGATCTTAACTGGGTGCCATGGTTTACAAATACGACTATGACATAATTTACAGGGTCAGTTCTGCTATTCTGCTGCAGTGTATCCTCAGTGATATCGTTAGATTTAGCTTCCAAGGTGTCCCCAAATATGGATTCTATGACTGCACCAGATGCTTGCAGAAGCCTAATAATCAAACTTTCTGGGACTGAAATCACAGCATCGTTCGACATCACTACTGCTGTGCTTAGCCTATGTTTCTCATTGGCATTTCTGCTACTAGAGATGCCAATATAATGTTCAGGGCTGTTGTAGTGACTAGATGATTTCATCTCCTGCTTCACAGAAGCACAAGTGAAGTCTTCATTGCAGTTATGTTCTTGATGAAGAGATTTCCCGCTCTTGTCTTCCAAGGAACTTTCCTCAGCTCTTGACTCTGCCAGTTCAAGCAAAAACAGTCAATAAGACATGCTAATCTTCCAGACTGTAATATTTGAAGAGCATGCTGCGATGTCTGTACATGATGGCAGCAGGAAGACTGGATCTGCCTTCTTTGCTCACCACTGGTACATTTGTTGCCTCTGATGAATGCAAGCAGCGTACCCAAATTGATGAAAGCAGCTGCTCAACCAGTTAAAGCCATATTCATCTGGGAAGGTGAATCCATCAATGTTATGCAGCATATTAATACCACACATTAAAGAGTGAAGCAGACCACACTATTGTTATACGTGCAACCAAACGTAATTAAGTAACCCACATCAGAAAGTTTAGGCTATACCTACACTATACAGCTGCTAAAGCTCCAATATAGACTGTATAACAGCATAATGCTCCTTAATAAGCCTTGAAATATGATCTTTAGTTCAATGCAATTCCTTCATAACAAAAATCCAAATTCCCATTTTATAGAAGAATATGCATAATAACAGCAAAGGGTGCTGTTAAGGCATGCACACAACAGTTAGCATTAGCATTGTGCATGCAAAACCTTTCTTCTGAAAAACCCTGCATAAGAAGATCCTGCATATCAAAAGTGCTACTTAATGGACACTCTCCTGACAGTATTTTGTATCACAGACATAGTGCAGACTAAGGGGGCTTGGGGGCACAAGACCCCCCCCCCCCTCACCCTCCAGCCTCTCTTTCGAACTACTTGGGGTGAGGGTGCACAGCTGCTCCACTCTGGGGGAGGCCGAAGGACCCTCAATAAGTATTACAAGGTGGTCAATATAAATGCAGAGCCCCTCACAACTGTGTGACTTATAGTCAAAGTGCTGTTTTGGCACTTAAAGACCCAGAAATTTTATTCCAGCTGGACTCACTCTGCACCAAAATCTAAAACCAATATCGGACTAAACAAGGCCGACTCAAACTAATGTGTTCACTGACTTGAACTTAGTTGGTCTGACATCGACTCATCAAATGAAATTGCAGGTTCACTCAGACACAAGCTCAGACGAGCAGACAATAATGTTTGTAATGGATGCAGTGTCACCTTGCTCATCTATCAGCGCAGTGTTTTCAAATGGTGTCTGATCATTCTAAATAATTTTCAAGAAAAAAGGTGCCCAGGTGGTGGGATCGCCAACATATGTTGCCAAGCTAGATCCACCTGCAACCAACATCCTTTTCCTCCATAGAGAGGTGCAGTGGCATATGCGATCAGTGAGCTCTTTTCGTAGTTTTAAGTTACCTTGGACATACGGTGATGCGTCATCAGCTTGATTGCCGCCATTAAAGAAAAGATTTTGTAACAAACAATGAGGTTTGGGACTGGGCCATATGGTCAAATGCCTTGTCTGTAAATGTTACTGAGTTGTTGTAGAAAGACATGTTCCATGGCAGATAGGTACAGGTCGGTCCACTGTTAAAGGGAACAATTGCGTTCAGGGCATGTCAGGATATCGCTCTCTTGCAACAGTACAGTGGCTTAGATTTACATAAGACTACTGGTGGTTGACAGTTCCGACTCCCTTTGACAGACCAGTACCTTGAACAAACAACGTTTCCACATCCACTTGGAATGAGGGGGCCAGCAAAATGAAGGGGGCTCATTCGAGTGTTCCCTTTAACAGTGGACCGAGCTGTACATATACAGTGATTGCAGCGATATGAATAAGCTTTGCCTAATAATTAATAGAATGAACACAAACCCTGATTGTCACTGGAGTTTTTTACCAAAAACCGAGACACATCCATGGCGATGGTGGACATAGCATTAAAGAGCAGGCAAATAAAACAGGCTGTGATACAGCGATATTCGCAGAAATGCCCATATGTGCTAAAGGGTGTAGAAAGCAAACCGTTTCTTGTTTACATCTTTACTCTCTGTCTTCCTTTATTATGAGAAGTTGCCACAGCAGTGTCTGGTGAATGTTGGGGAACAATAAAAAAACAGATTATATGCATCCATTTTATTTTCAGCGCGATGGTGTCGCAGTGTCTGCCACCATGCCTGAATGCATACTCATGACAAAGGTGATATAGTGCTGACGTTATTAGATATTTTGTCTCAATATATCCAACACTTCGAAGCAAATATAGTTTTTGCTGCATGTGTAGCAGTTGAAACATAAAAACTCGAATAGTGCTTTTGCAACACATCACCTGAAAGTGAAGCTATGATGACACCACCTTGTCAGTGGAACCAAACGAAAGAAAAAATATTAGCAAGCAAAATTTAACTTGAAGCATTCTACATACTTTCTTCAGAAGCTGGCCTTATATTGGTGCTCAATGTGTGATATAGCGTGTAAAAAATTTTCACATCACGATAAAGCTAACCAATAGGATAGCAAAACCCAGACACAAACAGAGTAAAATCTCACGTGTACCTTGGTGGCTGAGGCATCAGTGTCTGCCTTTGCAGGCTGCTAGACATTCCTACATTGAAATTTCTTGACAACTAACTTGCATCTCTTCCGCTCACTACTGTATTGTTCATGCACAACTATCTGCTCCTCTGTGTAAGGATGTGTGAATATTCAAAACTTTTGAGTAACAAATTGTATAGTGCCAAATTTATCTTGCTCTACTGATCCCACATAGCCATAATTCATATGTATGAATATTCATGAAATAGTTTTCATGTACTTCATTCCTGCTGGCATAATAATGGCACAAACTATAAGAACATCCCCATATAACAGAGCAGCTACATCGTTTGGGGAGAAAAACTTTACTGCATCATTTGCACTGTCCAAATAGTCCTCTGTATGCAAAAAAAAACTACTTATCTACTTAGTTACGCTTTTGAAAACAACAATTCTTATTGTGCAATGCAATGTCAGAAACCTCTAATGCTTTGAATAAGACAGCAACACTGTTTTACATTGATTGTGAGAGCAGCTTTTCAAAATTCTAAAACTATCCAAAAAGTATTCAATATTTCATTTGACTGAATTCACTTATGGCATTGTTCGATTCAAATTGCATTGGGTTTCAACAAGAACCCAATGCATAGTGCACCAGTGAGCCATCCCGAGATGCCTTGTAAATATTACGTGGCAGAACCAGAGACAGAGGACTGTGAAGAGAGGTGTTTTGTGAGTTTCCACCAATTGGCATCCATACAAACCCTCTAAACTCATTCACCTCGCTTATGCAACTTCGCAAGTTTTTTTTTATTATATTGGCAACCGACATCCTCAAAGAAAATGATCCTTACCGATGAATCGTTGAATGGCTTCAAGTTATGAATTCATAGAACTTTGAATCTTCAGAGAAGTTCCTGCATTAGAGTTGGCTAACTGCCACCGCAAGTGACATCATGAAGGGCATAATTTGAAGTATATTGTGATCTTTAGTGATCTTTGAACTATCCTAACTATACATGCACAACGAATAAAACTATCATATACGACTGCATTGTGTCCACAAACAAACAAACAATTCGTAAGATTGTTTGCACTCTTTGCAATTCAAGATTGAGCCTCCATGCACTTTTTATGGAGTTAAGTCTTCAGCAGAAGAAAACATGGAGAGCTATCACAGAACTCTGTCTATATCTGCACCTGAGAACCAATTTAGCAAATATCTTCTTAATGTAAGCTTTGTGCATGTTAAACAAAAACATTGAGTCAATAAAAACGTCATCAAGCACTAACACGAAGCGCAGAGAAGGGAGATTCAGAGTACCAAGAAAAAGTGAATGCATCATGTTTACCGTATGGCAGGGGAAAACAAAACTGCTCCACTTAAATACCAGCCACATAAAAGAGCAGCATTTGAATAAACCAAAATGTCGGCAAGACTGGGACACATTTTTTTTTTAGGCAAATTAGAAACTTCAAAGAGTGACGCATAAGAAAAGTGACGCATTCGGGTGCTGCCAACCCTCAGTCAGCCACGGCACTCGGATCCGCAAACTTTTGCGCTCGGAATGGCAGCGACAAGTGCGACTGTACAGAGAAAACTTGGGGCTCCTCCTGAAAACTGCAGGATGCGAGCACTCTTGGCAACAGTATTCACGGATTATCCACCGCACGACTGAATTCGTCTGGAAGCACGTTCTACCAGGCCTGAGGCAAGGACTTCGGAAGAAGGCTCCTGTATCGAAGAGCCAGGTGAACATCATCGGCGACTTGACGATACCGGACAGCATTCAAAAGGTACTCGAGCTCGGGCCAAAGTTCGCAGTTGAACCCAAGAAATCGGCTCCAGAACTACTGGAAATGGTCCGACAAGTGTCCAAGCGAGTACCTGACGCCGAGTCCGAAAGGTGTGTATCTGAGGGCGTTGATGTGTTGGCGCGTTCCCGTCCCCTCGCAGGAAAGTTCTCCTTGATTAGAACTGTTAAGTACATGAAGGAACATTCGCTCACACTTGTACCCGCAGATAAAGAAGGCGGTTTTGTTGTGTTGAACAGAACCACATATAATTCAAAGGCTCATGAAGCCATTTCATCTTCTTTTAAAGTGCACAAAGACTTAGCTCTTAAGAAAGTGCAAAACGACACGAAAAAGTTATGCAAAAGCTTCAAACTAGATCATTTATCCCGGTCCATTGAAAAGAGCACTAATGGTCACCTTGACTTGTTTTTTTCTGCGAAAACGCACAAACCTGATTGTCCTTTCCGTGTGATAGTCTCAGAAAACACAAGCTGGCAAAAACATGTTGCAATGTTTTTAAAGAAGTACTTGAAGCTTTTGCCAATTGACGACCCCTTTTTGGTAAGCAATTCCGAGCAAGTGGTAGAATTCTTTAAAGAAAAACAAGACAGGAACCTTGTTGCCTTCTCTATCGATCTAAAGGATCTATACTATTCTATTCCGCAGGATGACTTGATGAGATGTGTGGCTCATTGCTTAGACAAGTTTGGAGCAGTACGTTTTCAAAACGCTTCCGGATTGACATGCAACCAGTTTCTGGAACTTCTTAGTTTTTATATTAACTCTACTTACGCGACATGGGATGGCACTGTTGTTAAACAAAGAAATGGCATCTGTATTGGGTCATGCATTGCTCCCTGCTTAAGTGACTTGTACCTAGCCAATCATGACCAGGTTCTTCATGAACGCCTAAAAAATAACCCTGACGTTGTGCGTGTATTCAGATTCGTGGATGATTTTTTAGTAGTTTTGAACAATGAATCATGTAGTTTTGACTTCGCGGTCTCAAAAATCATAACCTCATTCACAGAAGTTTTGTCCCCTTTGGTGTTGACGCATGAACTGCCCGAGGCCAATTTCATCAGATTTTTAGACTTAGGACTGTACTTTTCGCCACAGAAGGTTTGCTGGAGTTATGAGCCGAGAGGCAACAAGCCAGTCCTGCCTTTTTCATCCGCTCATTCAAAACTTATAAAACGTGCAATAGTGCAATCTTGTTTCAATAATTCCCTTATGAAGTCATGTGATCACAAGGTGGAGGCCAGTTTTCTGAATCAGGCCAAGCGTTTAGAAGAGTCTGGGTACCCATTAGGTATGCTCAGCTCTGTCGCAGAGGGCTTGAGCAACAAGCTTAAAAGCTCATCAAAGGGCATCAGCCGTGGTGTCAGAGCTAAGAAAGTTGCCGTTGTGCCATATATGCATTGCATTTCGCACAATCTCAGAAGAATTGCGGGAAAGTCGGGGGTGGACGTAGTCTTTTCCGCTCCTGACCGTCTACAGAGATTATGTCACCAGGTAAATTCAGGGAGCAACAAGGTAAATGCATGTCCTATAAATCACCGAACACTTTCTGTAACCTGTACTCGCAACGTTGTCTACGCCATTCTGCTTTCGTGTAAAAGGACGTACGTTGGTCAGACCGGCAGATGTATTAACCAGAGACTGAAAGAGCATCACTATAACGTCACAAAAGCAATCTCAGGTCATTTGGGCATTCATTGCCGAGATTGTGGCTGCATGCCCTTGTTTGAAAACACCTGTATCCTGTATAAGGCGCATAGTAAAATGACTAGAGAAATTGTTGAGGCCTATGAGATTAATAGATTAGAAGAAATGTGCGTTAGTCAGCCTTCCCTCTCGCTTTCACAAAAAGAGTTGCAATATCTTGCTTTGTCGCGTTAATGCTTTTGCTGTGTCGTGATATTGCCCTGTACCCGTGTTCGGTTCAGCGATATAACCACTGATTGTCCATTTGTTGTTTCTGTTGTTTCCGCTCGCTCGGTATATATTTATCGGTTCGAGCGAAAATAAAATCAGTTGAAAGTAGCGCTATGTCCTTGTCTGTTTTCTTTCTTCGTCCCTGTCTAGTCGCGCTTACCACTCTTCATGGATGCAAACCAACTAGCCCGCCAACGTGTTTTAGATAAGAAAAGAATTAGCAACTATTACTTTGTCACAATAAAACTACAAAATATTTTTGTGTGCCGTACACATGCCCTGCATATTTCATCGTCACTATCACTTATCATCTATGCATATTTACGTCCACTGCAAAATGAAGGCATCTTCCAGCCATTTCTAATCGTGTCTTCATCCATGAACAACTTAAATATTAAATATGATCAAAAATATATATTCAATGAGCATTCAAAAGGTAACTAAAAGACTTGCACTTATCAAATCCGTGTATCCTTCAATTTCTCTCCAAATTTTAAAAACACTGAACTTTTTTCATTGTTATCGTATGTGTCATCACATCTAAATTACCTAAATAATGTTTATATTCCCTTATACTGCACAGAAACTCATTTACAAAATTTTTCACTATATGTGCACGGAGTGGGTACCTTCTCATGTTACCAAACATATTGAAAGTGCACCTTTTTCAAAGAATGCCATTAAGAACAATGTCTCATTTTCAGTGTGGTGTTCTAATTATATTTATTATTATGCTATTTGTTTAATTGTATATTTGCGCGCATATATCTGGCCCCTGAGTTATGCCTAACAGGCCCAGAGGGCACTATCCCTAGTAGCACCAAATGCTGACACAACGTTGCCGCAACATTGAGAAAGTTGCTTCAACGCTGTGGCAACATTGCACACTACTAGGGATAGTAAAATAATTAGTTATTTGAAGTCACTAAAAAAAAATACTGGAAGAACTAATTTCTACCAACCAACCTGAATACTTTGCTTAGTTTATCTAAAGCTTTGTCCTGACCTACATTCAGCAAATTAAGCCTAAGATAGATTATACAACATACAGAGAGTTAACAAAAGCAAGAAGTGTTGTAACTTTTATCGCTTAAATATCGCTTGAATTTTCTGTGAGAAAAATATGCTATGTATTAGGCACAAAACCAGTGAAGCACAGACAGCAGCATGACTGAGTCTTCACAATACCCTGCCTCCTCCATCTAAATGCACACCTAAAAAGAGTTTTTAAGAGTAGTACAAAAAAGAAGTATGCAGTATTCCCAACCAACTGAGAAGTCACTCAGATCAAAAGCAACATTACTATACAAATAAATATCCAAAGTACAGGTGAGAACAGACGGATGGAAACATAATGTGATATACAGGTTGTCTGAACAGGAATTATGGCTTCAGACAGGCTGGCAAACATTTCAATAGGTGGATCTATTGAAGGCGAAGATAGGTCCACCAAACGAAACGTTGGCCAATCTGCCTGAGGCACTTATTCCTGTTCAGACAACCTCTATATCATACAAATATATAGCATTACTACATATAAACATAGAATATGGAGGTAGTTATAGCATTCTGCTTACGTGAGTGTCAGGTCAAAAGCTATGCTGACACTCAATAAGCATGAAAACTGAATATGGCATATAATTGTAGTTGATCAAAGATGCAAAGAGACGATGTAGCATTGAGATAATAGCTGCAAATACTTGAGTTGTAAAGTAAAAATTTATATTATTCCCCCTTAGGTCCTATAAATGTTATTGCTTCTTTTAAGAACCGAATCTATAAATAAGTTTACATAAACATATATCACCATACCACATAATATAAATATTACACGTACATACTTATAAATGTGCACTTTATAAATGAAAAGTCAAATTTGTACAGGACATGCCCCATTACTGTTGCCAGTTATAAACTTCTCTTAGCAAAGTAGCATGGCCTTCTTTCATGGTATGTTTAAATGAAGCTCCCAAGCCAACTTTCATAACAGGCAGTATATTCAAACAAAGCACACTATACATAACTGGTTGATCACATAAAATCAATAAAACATGTGATGATAAACAAACACTGCACATACTAAACTAGCATTTGTGTTAGCAGTTGTCAGCCTCACCTGTGTTCAAAGGTAGTGAGCAGAAAGTCAAGCTAGGCCGTGTTGCAAGACAGCAAGCTCTCTAACTCACAAGAAGATAGCTCTATGCACTGTCCAACCTCGCAACCAGGCTTCCCCTCCTCACAAAATTGAGTTATTGGATTAGTGTGGGCTTAAGCCTTCCCTCACCCAAATCCTTTTACCTGCTTCAGTGACCTTTCTTCCGACAATATCTGCTGGCTGGGACACACGATACGTGTCTGGAGGAAAAAGACTGACCTAACCACAACAGTTGGGCATTCTAAAATGGTAATCTTACAATGTGCTAAGAAACACAAACCTTTCCACCCTGTTATTATTTTTTAGCATAGTTACTTTGAAGCCAAAAGATCTGAATCTATTGGAGAAATGAAAAGCCCGAATGTTCTTTGAGACAAGCATACAATATTGGCGTCAGGGCTCTGCTACACTGCACTTTAACAAGAAGATTTGCAATTAAGTGTTTCTGCTAGTTTAAAATCAAACTTTCATTCACCTGCACATTATTAGTAATTCATTTATACCCCCTCCCCCTTACTCCTCAGCCTGTGTGGTTTCTCTTTATCAGCTAGCTAGTACTATTTGCGTCGGTCTTATTCAGCACTTTATAAAATGAATAAACACCAACTAGCCCAAGTTATTGCCCTATGCAAAGAATATTATTGCATAATATGACAACAAGAACTACTAGCATAACGTACTGCTATAGTTACTTGCTCCTTATACACTCTAATTGTTAGTTGTAACACTAAAATTATGTAAATCATTGATAACATATTAACATGAGGAACCAGATTACCATCTAACCGCTATCCTAATGTGAGTTTTCCTTTCAGAGAAAGGCATCCATATGGCCTGTTCCCTTAAAAGCCAAGACATTGATGGCTATAAGATGGCAGCATAAGCTTGCCTTGGACAAATTCACATTTGTGTTGTCTTGGTACTGTTTTGTTGAAGATGAAAATGCAGAAGATATAGATATATCTCACTTTTCTACCTAGCAAAGTTGTTCTTAATAGTCTTTAAACGATTCTTAGTGCTTGTTTCTCAGCCTTGATGATACACAAGATAAATATAGCCCTATTTCCTGCAAGCAACCATGACAAATAAAGATTGTGGAAGTTCTTTTTGTGTCAAAAGTGCCCTTAACAGATATTTAAGGTGTGCTGCATCAATCGTTCAAAAAACCATTCCACTGTATATCAGAATGCAGCACTGCTAGGGTATTCAATGGGTGCAGGGCTCCATGCAAGTATGGAACACAGTTGACAGCCATGCACTACTGCTATGCATAACATGCAGAAAAGTAAAGCAGCTGAGGATCAAGAGCCATCTAGTAAAAGTTTACTCCTCAGAGAAGATTGAAATCTGAAAGCACAATAAATAAAACACATGCTTTAATATAACATCCATGGCTCATGCTGTGACAATTAGCATTCAGATTCGATATCTTGTAGTCTTAACAAAGATCACTTTAAGGTGGCATGAAACAAGAACACCTCTATCATTCAAATGCTGTATCAAGCCTAAAGGTTGAAAGGTGCCAATTATTGAAAGATACAATAACTTATAGCTGCAGAAACAAAATTCCGAATTAAAAGAATTACACTTGAACAAAGTGACATGGTAATAGCACTATGCAATAAACATATTCTCAAAAGCAACAGCTTATGCATACAATAGCTTAAACAACTTTGACGACAATTTTTTTTTCTAGAATAAACAATTTCAAACAGTATTTTAGTAACAAGAACTTTACACAAGCTATACAAGGTATGCACCTCATTTCTGAGAGAACCTAAAATATGATGCTGAACTCATTAACTCCCAGGTTCAAGCTGTTCTTGTTTAAAGGGCCAGTAAACAACTCTGCGGTCCAAAATTTGTGATGAAGAGGTGACTGCACACTTGTACGATGTGAACATGCTGCCGCAAGAATTTTGAGAATAAGTGCTGTAATAATGAAGTTACAGGGGATAGAACAACCACTTCGGCTGGTCTCGTTTCTCACTCGGCCTCGCCACCCTTCTCCGTGGTGAAGAGGGGTAGCGCGTAGCCCATTGTGGTAATTACGCCCTCATTGGCAATGCAACATGATGTCAGCAATTATCTCATCGGCGGGACGCCAACGACCGAGCAAGGCTTTCTCCAGTGTTGGTCGTGTCAGAGCAGTGCGGGGAAGAAGCACAGTGCGAGAGTGTGAGGCACTGGCGAGGTTAAACAAACACACAACACGTGCGACAACCGCGCGGTCACATCACCAAAGGGCCAAGGCGCCGTTTCGTAGTTCAAAGGACCAATCGACAAAGTCAGCGCTATATAACACTGCCCAGGGGCAACATTATGTCACTTCGCGGGCGAAGAGGACCCGACAGGCACCGAAGAGTGGAGCGGGAACTGTTTTTCAAAATGGAGCATCTGCACAATGTGCAGGCTGCGATATTCACTAAATGATATTTTCTGCGGCCTTCTGTACGAATTAGCGAACTTGTTTGGGAGGTGCAAGAGAAAAGCCAGGGCCTGTTTACTGGCCCTTCAACCTGTTAATACATAAGTATCACTCAACATAAAAGGCGAGTGATACTTGCCTACATCCCAGCTCTTCCTGTGGCCACTAAGCAGAAACCACACTTGGGTGTGCTCAGAAAAAGACAGACAGAGGAGTGTCCTTACTATTGTTTGTTTATAGCATGCCAGAACCCCTCCACATAATTTTTTAAGCACACGTCTTTTGTTTACAGTGAGAGAAAATATAAACTGAGACAAAGTGGCATATGTGGATTGTGCAGTTACAACATGTTCAGAGTTGGAGAAATTCTTGAAAAACTATTTTTCTACGCTTCCATTATATTTGTGCTTAAGTTTATTAAATAACCTTGTTAGTGAAAATAAAATAAACTCCCATACATAAAATCAAAATAAAATAAACTCAATTCTGTATTGTTTTAAAGCGGCCCCGCATCTGACTCGTTTTTTTAAGACACGTCCAAAAGTATACTGACAGTTAGCTTCTGCGATGCCCCTGCAAAAGTACAAACTAGCAAAGAAATTGAGAAACAACACAAATTTACATGCCTCTAAAATGAGTCACTGTTGTTAAACGTTTGAGGTAAGGTTTGCCGACTGTGTGTCCTATCTTTAGCCTGTAATACTTTAGCCTGTGTTCCTTTGCTGTGAATATTTTTATTTGTATATACATTACCGTACAAGTGCACAATATGCATTATTAAGAGAAGAATTAATTAATTTCATTAATATTTACAATTGATTGGTTGGATGATAGAACACTGTCATTGTTATCTAAAAGCAAAAGCAAGGCTATGTGGAAAGGTAACAGTACAAGGTTGTGAATTATATTATATTAACTGCTTGACTTTTTGTTTATATAGTTTAAGTAATCGGGTGTCTTGCATTAGTTCTCATTGAAATATGGCCTCTGTGGTAGAAACTTGAACTATTACATCTGGTTCAGCGGAAAAATGCCATATACAGTCAGCCACTACAGTTAGAGAGCTAGTGACGCCTTTATGTTTCTTCCCTCTCTAGCACTTGAAAGTGTTCATTAGTTCGTGGCACAAATGGTAGCCATCGTAATCTTGATGCTTGTGAGGCATAATACTCTCGTAGGCACAGCACAGAAGGCTGGACACCACAGCATATACCTCACAATTCATTGCTTCCTTTACCATTCAGAAGAAAATGATGTGACATGTTTTGCAGATAAGAGATAACCGATGAGAGTAGATAATGTTAGGGAAGTGTGGTTGACATTGAGGTTGACTGTAGTTTTTTTTAATTTGCATGCTGAAACTATCAAATTTATGATAATTCAAAATTTTTCAGTTTGGCACCAAAAGTAATAATACTGCTACATAAGAGAGACTAAATGCACTTTGCTGCATGTTAGTATGTCGCAAATATGCACAGAAAAGAAATTTCAGAAAGAACAAGCAGTATTAAGACACAAAATAAAAATTGCCCCAAAATGCCCATTTTCTAGCTTCTTGTTCAAAAGCCAAGTTTGTCACTTTTGAACTTGCAATGGGCTTGCACGGCCAATTTAGTTTACTTTTTTTAACAAAATTATTATTAATTTAAGTAAAAAGATCACAAAAGCAAAGAAAATATCATTTAGTATTTTTTAGAAATATAACCTATTAAAGTAACTTCTTGCACTGTTTATCTTCAGTATTTTTTAGAGTCTCTCAATCTCGGAACATCTTGTAAATGCATAAACTGAATTTGCCACCTTGTCTCAGTTGACATTTTCTCACGTTGAAATAAAGGCATGTGCCGAGAAAATAAGTTTGGTTCTGATGTGTGAAAGGATTTTGCTATGCCACATCAAAATAACATTGATATAAAAAAAAGTCTGCCCTACACTCTGGCTGCCCTTATGTGAAGATGTTTTAAGTGATTAAGATGATTTAAGTGCGTACAGTAGAGTTTCGGCACTCATGTGCATTATTTTGTTGATGACACTCCTTTCATTATAAAAGTGTCCTCACAGTAACACTTATAATGTTTACACATATTTAAAGCGAGGGTTCCTTTTACCAGATATGTTTTCCTTTTTATTATTCTAGGTAAGTATAAGTGAAAGCTATTCACATAGCAAGCTTTTTTATAATAAAGGCATTTTGAGCCAAAAATCTGGTGATACAAAGATGTGGGAACCTTTGCACTGTTTTTTGGGAAAGAACTTGGGAGTTAAAGCGTTAGCTGCATAAATATGAACACACCAATACACTGTAAATAGGTCCATTCTGCTCCTTTACCCCAATGTGACAGCGAAAAACTAAATCTGCAGTAGATAATGCAGAAAGGCACCAGGTGGAGTTTATCAGTCTTCTTTACTACCAGAGGCTTGCTAGTTAGTTGTCTTTACTGGCAGATTGGAACAAACAGTCCTGTACCCCCAATCTCTGAGATATGCCAGCACTTCAGCATTGATGGTATTGTGTGTACAGAGAGCTCCCTTCCCTTCCTGGTTCTTAGTATGCTCTAATGAGGCTACTGCAAAATACTATGCGAGATAGCTTATGATATGAGCAGAAGTGCATAGAAAGGCAACACCTGTATTAATTAAGAGGTCAATGATGTGTTGTGTAGATGGCTTTTGTAGATTCTGTCATGAGCATGACAATTTAAAAGGCAAAAGTTAATAAATTAACTACTTTAACTACGATGGCCACAACTTCGGCAGCATTTCAAGCAAACTTTTTTCCATCTTGCCCTCATCAACTTTTTTTTTACGAGTTGAAGCACTTTCAAGTTCCTGGACTGACAAAGACAAAGGGCCAGGGCCATCCCAATCCCTGGTGTATGCTGCACTGGCAAGGGGTATAGATTTGAATGCAATGTGCTTGACTCCTGAATCTGATGAGAGAGCTTCAAGTTTTTCAACATCACTGATAACATGAGTCACCCTTTCAAGATCAATTTGTTCATTTGCTTTGCTTCCTTTGGTGAAATTTACATGGGTGAAATATGGCTTGCTGAAATATAAGCGTAAAACTGCCAAATATTTCACTAAAAGTATAGATGTGCACTGACTGCATGGAAAGCTAGACAGAGGGATTATAGCTGCTCACCTTACCAGAAAATGTATCTTACTCTTTACTTAAATCAAGTTCAAGTATATTACTCATTGTCTAACCAAAAGACTGAACCAAACATATTTATGAAATTAAACCAAAAATATTTTTGTCAGCTGAAACTTCACTCAGGCTCACTTCACTTCAATACCAAGCAGTTTAGCTTTGCCTGTAACTAATGGGACAACAAATGCAGATTAAGACAGGTAAGCTGTCAAAATAAAAGCAACAAACGCAGTAAAAAGAAAAACATTATTAACACACCCTTGATGCTCCCTCATCAGCTATATCATAACAGTAAATTTTAGTGCTTTATGACTAAATAGAGAAAATAATGATCAAAATTGTACCATAAATCTTATTTATGTGGACAAAAGAACAGAGATGAATCTGGAATGCATGAATAAACTAGAACACTGAAAGGTAAATAAACAAGAGAAAATTATACCACAGTTACCCACTCATGATACAATATACAGTAGAATCATTATGTCTGTGTGCATATTAGAGGCACTGCAACCTCTTCTTTCAATTCTCTACGTCTCCCACATATTAAAGTTCTTTCTGTGTTATTCTTATAACAACAACTAGGAAAATGAGGCAATTATTAATGTAACTACAAATTTACAATGTGGCGTACAGAGCTAGATGCTTTACAAGTGCTCACATGGAGATTTTGTCATATATAGTTTTGTCAGAGCACAACATCCCCAGCATTTACTAAACTTTTACATGAAATATTGTGATTAGCTAACCTTATCAGCAAGCCAATGGCAGCAAAAAAGACTAAATGTGCCACACGTACTACCTCCTCGTCAAAGCATCGCTGGTAAATCAAGCCAAGAAATGATTTCAGATGTCACGCATGCTTATCGACCCTTAACAGCAGCTGCTTACCTTTCTCTTCCACCTGGGTGCGAGCAAGGGGTCCTGATAGGGCCTCCGCGTCAGCTGTGGCAGTGGTGGTGCTACTTGATAATGTTGGTTCTGTCCGCTCATCCTCTGGGAGGCTAGATACTGAAACTTGGCTGGTGTCCAGATCTGATGCCCATGTTTCAGACTCTCCAGGCCGAGGGGCTCCAGCGGGCTCTTCTACTTCTGCACAACAAAATTTCATCCAAGCTCAATGTGCTATTCCAAAAACCAGAGGTAATGGTTTTCTTCGCGAGCCAAGAATACTGGATTCAGCAGTGTTTATGGGCTTTGCCTCAATGCGTGCCAGAAGTCTACAGATCCCTTGAATAGTGCACAAGTCTATTTCGCTACATTGTATCTTCAACTTCAACATGATCTTATGTTGAATTCTTCATACATATATGAAGATCTACGAGCATTGTCATAGCATGGCAGTGCACTCATCATCACTAAGAGAAAGAAATTGACAACCACCCGTGTGGCTTCGTGCTACTAACCGGTGGTTGTCAATTTCCCTCTCTCTTGACCCTTCCGCCAACTTGTGGGATTCCGCAGAACTAATTTGCAATAACTTATCATCACTGTGAGAATTCAGCACATGATTGCTTCTAAGGCTGCACTTGGAACTTTGCACTTGGAAGCTGAAGCATAGGAATTTGGGTCTTTAGTCATAGAAAAGGCTTCAAAAATACTACGTTCAAGTTCAGTCAGATCCTTTTTCCCATTCTGTAAGCAAATATAAAAGATTACACAGAGTAAAAGAACATGTTAAACTAAAAGTTTCAAAGATGCATTATAAAATTTTCAAATAGTAAACCATAAATGCTATGCTCAACATCCATTTCATAACTATACTCAGTCAAGCCACATATACTGTTTTATGAGCACAGCATGAGCACAGTCAACTCCATTGATTTGATATTTAGGTGTACAAAAGCTTGTACCATACATTCTGCCGGGAACCTAGGTCGTGTAGCAAAGAGTGCGACAAAAAATTCCATTCTTTTTATTTTTAAAAATTTTAAAGATTGGTATGCACACTTCTGATACATGTTCTCAAATAAAAAATGTCTACTATAGCTGAATACAACTTTAGAAGTCTGCAGAATTTCGCACATCAAAGGCAGAAGAACACCAGCCAGCACCAATTGATGCACATTCTCAACTGATGTCATGTGCCAGCGGTCGTTGACTTTGCCATTGAAAAACATGGCCACCCACACTTCAAACTGTGACGTTTTCATCAGTTGTATGCATTTGGCCCTCGTCAGAGTGAGTTTCAAAAGTCTTTGTGGTGTTCTACCAGAGGAAAAAATTATTGCAAGCTTACAATACACCAGGTGTGGCACACGCGTTTGTTCGGAGCAATGAGGAATGCAGTGATGCTACCGAGGACTTCTGATTTGGAGCAATTTTTGGAGCAGCAAAATTTCCGTTTTGGAGCACTTTGGAGCAGCAAAATTTTCATCTTGGAGCACTTTGGAGCAGATAATTTTGCATCTGGGAGCACTCTGGAGCAGCAAATTTTACATCCTGGAGTGCACTACAGAAGCATATTGCAATAACATTCAAGCACCGGAATATTACTATAGGGCTCTTATGAAGGCTAGAAATATTTCGATTCATTGCAAATCTCATGGAAAAAATCATCTCAGGAGAACTCCATACTTCACTACTTCACTCGCTAATGAAAAGGCTCATGCAGTTAGTGTGCTGAATTAACCTCTTCGGCGATTATTTTCGACACTAGCAAATAAACAGAATACCAGATCAATAAAATTGCACTTTATGAAATAACACTCTAAATACATCTATGTGGTTATCAGCAGACATTGTAGACAAACGCCGTGATGTACAGCAGTGCCTCAATGCCAAAGAGCCACACTGTCCCTAATGCATTCCCCTAAGAAAACTCCAAGGCGAAAGCCAGGTTCTTTTTCTTCTCGATCGACGGGTTGATCCTCCCCCTTCTTCTCTGCAAGCTATCTGCACCTCACCTGGTTTTGCGCTAGCTCCATGATCGGTGCACCGATTACGGAAGCAGTGTAAAGCGACGATGTCGTGATGGCGTCATCACGTGACATCACGATATATGACGCCATGATGACATCACAAGTTTCGACGATCTATGACGTGATGATGACGCCATCACATGATTATTTTTTGCATCAATCGATTGACGCCGCTGACGGTCAATTTTCGTGTTTGATAAAGCATCTGATGCTTTCGCATTAATATTGCGTATTGAACGTTAACAACCTGGCCTTACATAACAAACTGTCCTCCACCATGTCACCTCCTTGCCATGCGCGAAACAGCTTCGCTTATCATCCACTTCACAGAGTGAAATGGCTCCTCAACTTTTTTTTAATGTTTATTGTGATAACAATTATATGGACGCTCTCCGCGGATTTTTGCCGTCGCCATTGCCCTAATTTTCTGTATAAAAACCAAATTAATAACATCACCACGCGCATTCTAGCCGCGGGTAAAAGCTCGCGAGCGCTGGCGACGAACGCGGCTGAAGCGGAAATTAAGCTAGCCGGCCGTATGTCTCCGTCGCACGGACAGCGCATGAGATAACATCTTCCTGCCGTCGATTGCTCATCAAACAGAGAGGAAACGCCCCGCCCGTCTTTCGTAAGGAGCATGAAAGGACGCCAGGGGAGCGGGGGAGGGGGGGGGGGGGAGGGATCCGCATCGTTCGAAGGGCGCAGTCGCTTGCGCGCGCGCCATCTCGAGGCATCAGGAGACGGCTCGTAAACATGCTGTGCTCTCAATGCTTACTTCGTGTTTAGAGAACTCAGAGCAAGAAAACGCTTCGTTTCCTGGAGCGGCTATATTCCCTTACACTAGTGTTTTGTTGAGTTACACGAAATCGAATCCAAAACAGTTAGCTGCTAGCCTTACTTCGTTTAACAATACAATTTGTTGGTATCGCATTCATTGCTTCGCCCTTAAGCGAAACTGAGTTTTTTTACCCATCAGCTATTGACCCCCGAAAGCGAAGGGCAGATGTGTAACATTGGGTAGCCGCTTCACTGTGGGCTGTCAGCGACGGGCCCGCTACTGACAGCTGCGTATTTGCGGCTGCTCCGACCAGGATATATGCTTTTATTAATGAGATGACATTTTTAAAACGCAAGCAAAAAAATCGAATTGGAACCCTAGCACGTGAGCTCGAAAGGGCAGGGCCTTTTAGGGGGTATTTACCGCAGAGTGATTAAACTCGGACGTGCTGGTATAAGTAATTATGAAAAAGCTCTTTCGAATGAAGATCCATGGATAAAGTATATCTGAGGAAAGTGTGAACGCGTTTCCACCGTTCGCGTGCTCTTCCATAAACGCGAAGCAAGGAAAATTCGATATTGTTCCATATATATACTGCTAGCGATCCCAGATTTCATTCCGCGATGTCCGGAAACAGAAGTGACAGACATTTTAGCAGCACACATGTAGTTATTACTGAATATTGCTTTCCTTACGTGCCGTGAGACGCTTGAAACGAGCTATCAGCAGCATTTCTAGAACAGACGACGTCCGCCGATGAATCGCCGTCGCACTTTCTCGCTACCGAGAGGCCTAGACATCACGAGCCTCTGCGGAGAGCGCGTTTTGCTGTCGAGCCGACTTGCAGAACAGAAGCTGCGTCGGCACCGTGCATGGCATCGTGGCTTATTCGGGACGCACGCGCGAGCGCTATTTATTCAGCGGAATAATTCTTGGTCCATGGTTGCGACTTCGGCAGCCCCAAGATCAAGCTGCACATGTTCTGAAGCGCCGGCCGTGCGATCGCCGGTGATAGACGCCCCCAAACCCGAGACTTTGGCGCAGTTTGGCGCAATTTTCGTCGATATTATCAGGATGGCGCAGTAAATACAATTTGGCGCACTTTGGCGCAGTTGGTGTAGGAGTGGAATCACTGGGAATGGTTGCAGTGAGCACTGGTGGTGCTGTGCTGCGTCTGAAAACAGGATTCACTGTAAGACACCACTGCAAACAAATGTCCTGTGTTTGCTCCATGGTGCATTATTTTGCTCCACAGTGAAGTTCTGAAAATGAAAGTTTGCCAAAAACTGGTACATACAGGAGTGACAGGTGTGTTCGTGCATAGGCAGAGAGTTTCATTTTCCCAGAGGGGCAGGGGCCCGACATGCTCTTTCACATTTCACTTTCACTCTCTCCACGTGTATGTGTGTGTGTGGAGAAAGAGAGAGAGAAAGTCCGACTTCTAAAACAAAGAATTTAATGTAACTTTAGTCTCTTAGGTGCCGGCACTGCGATATCCTTATAAAAATCTTTAGTGGGAGACTCCAGATTTATTTTTCAAATTACACAAAGACGTCGATCCACCTCATAATGCTTGGCTCAAAGTGAAAAATGCTGCATAGGCTGCTACTTGCCGACCGCTTCGCATAAAATCAACTCGCACAACGCGTGGGATCGGCCGAATTTTTTTATTGCCGTGCTTTGCTTACTTTGTTAAAACATGCACCAGACAGGAGAGAGTGGGCTAATGCTGGCACAGGAAGCTTTAATTATGCCAGTAAATTCCACTTACGATTGCCAAAAATAATTCTCAGATGGTAGCAAATACCATTTGCTACCACTACACCTGATGCGGTTACGAATTTTTCCGCTAAAGGTTGTTTTCTGGATGAGTAATTGAGTTGCTCTTCGGTGACTGAACTGGTAGTAAAACTCTTTACTGATAAATAAAAGAAATGCGTGCCATCTTTTCTCGGCACTTTCACTGACTGACTGTGTCAGAGATGCTTCGTATTCTCAGGAGCATTTTTGTTTTATGAAAACCAGTTGCTACGCAGTTCAAAACTTGTTTTAAATTCTCACAGCTTAAGCAGTCGCTTCAGTTGTTCATCAACAGAACGTATTCTGCACATACAAATTCATCTTAGGGGCATTTTTCACTGAATGTTTGACCTGTCACTGGCCCATGATCAAAATTTTAAAATCCTAGAAGGAAAAAGAAGCGGGCATAAACAGCACCCTGTGAAATAGCTGCTAGACAGGGCGGCCAACAGTCCGTTATCAATGGATGGGGACCCAAGCCAAGGTCTTAAAAAATATCCCAGGCCGGTGCCAGGGAGGGCTCTGCCTCCCATGAAGCTGTCCAAAGGCAGCCTGACCCCCCCCTCCCCTCCGTAGTCTCCGCCTATGTGTTCCTGTGTTCGAGGCCGCCAATCTTGCACCATAGCAGACACTGCGATCTTGCCATAAAGAAGGTGCAGGGTAATTTTTCTCTCATGATCAGGCATGTTCTGTAGCATTCCCGTCCCGCAAGCTCTACTAAACCAGGCTTCAAGATATAAAGTCCTATTTCTACCGAGAAATACATATTTTAGAAGCATGACAACATTTTTTGAACTGGACTGTTCTTTTAGTCGCAGAGGCAACTGGCTGCCACGCTTCAGTCATATTGGCAGGGCCTCTCCAGACTTCTTAAAGGTGCCCTGCAGCACTTCTCTGGCATGGTCAAAAAACGTTGCCGATCGGTAGTCGAGGCTCCTGAGAACATGTGAGCTAAACATGATAGTGCAGCAAGCAGCCTCGAATGTACAGTTAATTCTCAAAGTCAGCTAGAAATCACTCGCTCTTCTCTTGATAAATGATGCCATAAAGCCAAATGACCATGCCATAAACACGAGGCTCCTGAGAACATGTCAGCTAAACATCATAGTGCAGCAGGCAGCCCGGAATTTACAGTTAATTCTCAAAGTCAGCTAGAAATCACTCGCTCCTCTCTCGATAAATGATGCCATAAACCCAAGTGACCATGCCATAAACACGAGGCTCCTGAGAACATGTGAGCTAAACATCATAGTGCAGCAGGCAGCCCGGAATTAACAGTTAATTCTCAAAGTCAGCTAGAAATCACTCGCTCCTCTCTCGATAAATGATGCCATCAACCCAAATGACCATGCCATAAACACGAGGCTCCTGAGAACATGTCAGCTAAACATCATAGTGCAGCAGGCAGCCCGGAATTTACAGTTAATTCTCAAAGTCAGCTAGAAATCACTCGCTCCTCTCTCGATAAATGATGCCATAAACGCAAGTGACCATGCCATAAACACGAGGCTCCTGAGAACATGTGAGCTAAACATCATAGTGCAGCAGGCAGCCCGGAATTAACAGTTAATTCTCAAAGTCAGCTAGAAATCACTCGCTCCTCTCTCGATAAATGATGCCATAAACCCAAATGACCATGCCATAAACACGAGGCTCCTGAGAACATGTGAGCTAAACATCATAGTGCAGCAGGCAGCCCGGAATTTACAGTTAATTCTCAAAGTCAGCTAGAAATCACTCGCTCCTCTCTCGATAAATGATGCCATAAACCCAAATGACCATGCCATAAACACGAGGCTCCTTCTTTTTGCCTCAGCGATTGCGCTAATAAAGCGTAGACTTCCTCTCCTCATTTGAAAAACAGGGTTCGTATGCATTATCACGGTGGAAGGCTGCATGCCGAGTAGCACTGTGCGTGCCAAAATAATATTGCTAGCGGCATTTCGCGCACGCCACTTTTGAGCATCGAGTTTTTTCTTTCTTTCTTTCTTTTTTTTTTTTTTTGCGCTTGCGTCCTCCTGTTTTATCAATTGCCATTATGTACCACTGCAACTTATTCAAGTCATTTTTAGTGCTTATTCTCACTGATAAGGTATGTCCTTTTTTTTTCAAAAAAGGAAATTTTTACTTTTGGTGTTCTAAAAATGTACAAACATACAGAATTGTGGTTCACAAAAAATTACGCTTCTATTTGGTTCTGTTCGAAAGCTATGGTCCTTTCTTTGTGACTACACTCAAATTGAAAATGACATGTTTGGAAAACTTAATCCTTGTTTTCTCGAAACTTGATTTTCAATAGGTTTTTGTTGCGAAAAAGCTCATAGCTAAGCTACTGAACAGATCAATATTTTCCCATGAAACTTTCCATGCTTCTTGCTCAGACATTTACCTGCGCCTGTGCAATGAACTAGAATCATTGAAACGATGAATAACTTTTAATGTTATAATACTTCAATTGAAATGCAACCTTCTGAAACGACACGACTTTTGGTGGTTTTAGGCTGTAATATACCTAATAATAATGATAGCGCAAGGGTCCTAGCCCATCGCACAGCCTACGCACACAGCAGGGGCATAGCCAGAAATTTTTTTCGGGGCGGGGGGGGGGGGGGGGGGTGTTCAACCATAATCGTGCGCAGGGTTGTACCCAGGAATTTTTTCAAGGGGGGGGGGGAGGTTGTGTATAGAACGGCTAACTTTGGCAACTGATGGTCGCTGTGAAGCGTGCAGGTATTTTAGTGTCACCCGAAAAGTTAAAGCACGAAAAAATTTCGGGGGGTGGCAGAACCCCCTTAGTTACGGCCCTGTGTATGTGTGCGTGTATAATACACATGCAAAATTGAAAATTTTCGAGGACGGCGCGGGGTGAAACCCCCAACCCCTCCCCCTTGGCTACGCCCCTGGTACAAAGCTATAATGCTGCGAAGTCATTTTCTCTTTGTATGGTTGCATTGGTAGTTATGATTATTGCCGTGATGGCCATGCTATGCGTAACCTTGGTAATTACATTATAATTACCTTCCGTTATTTTACTCAACACACTTGCAGAGCCCTCTTAAACTGTTCTCCCAAAGGCAAACACAAAACAATCAATTCTGGGTCAAAATCTAAGAAGATTTCTAAAAAGGTGGAAACATACCTAAAAAATGCCTGCTCTCGCACTTGTACCTATTACTATGCACTAGCTGCTGGTCAAAACGTCACGTGTACGTTTTGTCGGCAGGTTGAAAGATTTATTAGTTGAAAAGAAAACACATTCATACACGAAGCAAGTTTATTTGAACTCTGCAATAAAGAGCTACCTACAGAACACAGGTCTCAGCCCACTTTGCTTTCTTTTCTTCCTCCTTATGGTTAACCCCCTTTAAAAATAAATGCACCCGAGTCAAGGAATAAAAGTGTACAAAATATCACGTTGTACGCGCTGTCGTCCACTTCAGGCTACGCAATACCAACTAACCCAATGTTGTTCCCTTCTATGTGCCTTGTGTCGAAATGTTCCTCGCATTGTGCTGAGGTCTCGGTCAGCTGCCTTTCAGCTCTCGGTATCGCACGACCTTACTTTTAAAATAACTCTTTCCAAGCCAGTACTCGGAACAAAGATGCCTTTTCTGTCAACGACCAGTACGTAGAGTTGCAGCCAGGAACAAAGCAACAACGTCCAGTTTTCTTCTTCGGTTTATAGGGCATTATCCTCACACCTCAAAAATCCATGACCGTCGAACAATACGCACCACTTGAACGATGCTAGGCTTTCCTCTAGTAATCTGCAACAGCGGCGGCAGTACCATGCAGCGTCCCTTGCAGCAGCGCCTTTGGCGGCATCGGCGCGCAGAGGAACCCTCTCTGGCAAGGGAAACGTGCTGCGCTCAGCACACCTCCCCATTCTAGCCACCCTAGCCCTGCAACTGCCTGCATTTTATTTAATCAGTTGTGTGGTGGTGGGTATTTGCATCTTCCTAGCTTGAAGTGCTGTGTTATAGTTCATTGTAGCTAGTCATAAGTTCCTCCCATTCCCACTCTTCCCAGCGTGACCTCGATCGAGGTGGCATCAGCGTTCGCAACAGCTCGGTTCGTGAGCTCTCGAGTCACCACGTGTGCCGCCTCGTTGCCAGCCAGCGGGGTTTGTGTGTGTGTGGGTGTCCATATAACAAAAGTGTTGTTTTTATTTCGGATTAAGTCCTCATTATTCGTTAGGATTCCCAGCGCCTCTCAGGGGACCCAGCCACTAGCATACTTACGTATCGCCGCTTGCTAGTTGCTAATTACTACTTTGGCCTAGGTAGTGGCCACCGCAAGGGCGATGGCCACCTCCTCAGCCGTCTCAGCGAGTGGGGTTTGCACCGTAACTCTCATCTTGCATTCACTTTCGCAGTCGAGCACCGCAGCCATGTAGCCACACCTCCGCGCATATCGGGTCGCGTCCACGAATACTGCTTCCTTGCAATTTCCGAATTTCTTCTTCAAGTCCTGTGCCCTCTTCAGGGGTACAACAGCTGCACCAATAGCACCAATTTGGTACAATTCCTTATTTTTGCTCCAAGCTAAGCCAAAACCATAAGATATGTTGAAATTGCGCCACGCTGCGCCAGAATGCCCAACGAGCTTCAACATTTTCTCAGTTGCACAAATTTTAGCGAGAAATGGAGGCCATGTTGGTCCTCTGCACTGCGGGCATCATCATCCAATACAGACGCGCAGACCCTAACCCTAACCCCCCGCGAAAGAAAAGAAAGAAGTCACAGTTTCATCGCAAGGACGAAGCAATAAATGCGATAGCAGCAAATTGTTAATGTTATACAAAGTCTGACAGCAAACTCTTTTGTATCCGATCTTGCCCAACTCTACAAAACATTGGTGTGAGAGAATACGGCCGCTCCAGAGAAAGATGCTCTTTTTGCACAGTGTCTTCGCATTGAGAGCGCAGCACTTAGAAGGGTATACGAGCCACCCGCTGATGGCTGCCGACATAGCGCGTTCGCCAGCGATCGCGACCGCGCCCTTAGGATCAAAGTTCAAAGTTGCTGCTCGAGCGACACCCCCCCCCTCGCGTCTTTTCATGCTCGTTCAAGACGGGTGGGGCGTGTTTCCTCTCTGCTTCTATGGCAGGTGTCCCGAGCAGAGTGGTGTTATCGCACGTGCCATCCAAGCGACAGTTCAGTCGCGTTCGTCGCCCGCACTCGCGCGCTTTTACCCGCGTTAGGACATACTATGCGCGGGGGGGTGTTATCACCTTGAACTTTACACGGGACATGACGGCAAAAACCCATCGAGAGTGTCCATATAATTGCTATCGCAATAAAAAAGGACGGTGGTTCTCAAATTTCTTGATGCTTGTTTTATTGCGTGCAGAACGTTTTTTAAGCCACTCTTGCGGCACTACAATGGTGTCTTGCGGAAAATAGTACTGATATTTAGAAGGGGCTATTAGTACTAGCTGTCATGAACACAGCACATTTTGTTCCTTAATTATTCATTCGTGCACGCATCGTGTAATTATGAGTACTAGTATGATCGCTGACGTGTAAAAACTTATTAGCAATCATTTGGAGCTGCTGTGTGCATTTTTGCGGCCTTGAGAAACAATAGACAAAAATGTACACCAGTTTTCTTTTTTCGCCACCCCCACTCCACCCCCACCACAACACTGAGCACCACGCCAAGGTACCTCTCCCTATTAGAAAAACCGGTGGGTGCCCGGCAGCACTGGGAATCGAACCAGGTGCCTCCCGCACTGGAAGCGGGCACTCTAACAACTTGACCACCGCTGCGGTACGGAGTTTACCATAAAAATGCTAAACAGAGCAAGTCTGGAGCGGGCTTCGCCAAGAGGGAAATTGCGTTTCGGCAGAGGTGCGACATGCTGTGTTAAAGCCCATCTTAATCTCCTGTGCAACAGAAATTATTCAAAAGAAACATAGCAACGTTGCTTGTTGGGCGAGTTGGAACGAGTCAGTCATAGCGTAGTTTAGCGCAAAAAACAGGCAACAGACGAGTGAGAGGACAAGGACACAGCGCATTCTTCCAACTAAAGTTTATTGGATTGGGACGCATGTATATATACACGCAGGGAAAGCAAGAAAAGAAAAAAAAAACAGGAAGTAAAAACCGAAAGGTGAAATCAAGAAAAGTGCCGATAAGTCACACACGTGTGCCAACACCGCCCCCCTTCCCATGTCTGGGAAGGGGGGCGGTGTCCAAACGACAGTATCGGGGCACCTCGGCATCCACGTGCGGGATTGTGAGTGTAGGCCCCTCTTTGATAACACTGCGGTCCTTGCACGCAGTCGGGACCAAAGGGTGAGGGAAATCATCGAGGCTGAGGAAATTAAACGGTCTGGGGACGCATGCGTAAGCATGCCTTCCTTGCATCTTTCTGATAAAGAGCTTTTGTTTTTGGCGAGACATGGGAAGGGGGGCGGTGTTGGCACACGTGTGTGACTTATCGGCACTTTTCTTGATTTCACCTTTCGGTTTTTACTTCCTGTTTTTTTTCTTTTCTTGCTTTCCCTGCGTGTATATATACATGCGTCCCAATCCAATAAACTTTAGTTGGAAGAATGCGCTGTGTCCTTGTCCTCTCACTCGTCTGTTGCCTGTTTTTTGCGCTAAACTACGCTATGACCAAAAGAAACAACCCCGATGGATCGAGTGCTGCCGAACCCATGACTGACTGCGAGTTCTATAAAATGAGGCGCTGTGGCCAAGCTTGCGCAGCCTATATCAAATTTTATTGCGACAACAATTATATAGACACTCTCGAAGGGTTTTTGCCGTCGCCGTCATGTTCCGTATAAATTCCAAAAATCGATAACATTCCCCTGTGCATCGTATGTTCTACCCGTGGGGAAAAGCGCTCAAGCGAGGGCGACAAACGCGGCTGAAGCAGAAATGAAATGAGCCGACCCATCTACGTCGCACGGAGAGTGCATGCGATAACATCACTCCGCGTGCGAGGCCTGCCGTCGATTGCTGCTCAAGCAGAGAGGAAACGCCCCGCCTGTCTTGAAGGAGCATGAAAAGATGGGAGGGGGGGGGGAGGATGTGTCGCTTGAACAGCAACTGCAACTTTGATTATAAGGGCGTGGTCTTGATCGCTGGCGTGCACGCTATCTCGGCAGGCATCAGCAAACGGCTCGTATACCCTTCTACGTGTTGCGTGCTGTGCTCTCAACGCTAAGAGACTGCACAAAAACCGCTTCGCTCCCTCAAGCGGCCATATTCTCTTACACCAGTGTTTTGTAGTTACGCAGGATCGGATACAAAACAGCTGCCAGCCTCACTTCGTATAACACTACAATTTGTTGCTATCGCATTCATTGCTTCGCTCTTGTGGTGAAACTGTGACTTATTTTGTTTTGTTTTTTTTAAAGTAAGCCTTCTTTATTATAGTGCTCCAAATTTCAGATTTCATGCTAAAAAAATCCAGGTCTTTTCTAACCTGCTCCAAATTTGGACTTTTGCGCTCCAAAAGCAACATTTTGCTGCTCCAAAAATTGCTCCAAATCCTATTTCCGCTGTTGCACCCCTGCCTCTTATTTCTTCTACTGGCGTGATGTTCTGGGTGCATGCTTCCAGGCAACGGCGAAACTACTGTTCACTCTCTCACTGTCACGGGTACGCCTGCTTTTTCACCGTGCTGCGTGTGATAGCCTATGTCTAGCTTTTCGAGGATGTACCTACCCATTTTCGTCTTTGAAAGTCGTTCGTATTGTGCTATATTGTGCACTTCTATTAATTCGCTGAGCGTGTTGTGCCACCCTAGTTCTGACAATTTTACCGTACTTTTGTTTTTTGGCAACCCTAAAGCTTCCTTATACGCTTTCCTGATTAATCAATCTAATTTCGCTTTCTCGGCGACCTCCCATTTCTGTTTGAAAATGCACAATGATGAAGTTTCATCAAGCCAGCACAACAGTGGCCAAGGCTGATGGGAGCTGGCACCAAGGCCGCATGTATTGTTTGTCATCCAGAGGCAGGTACCAATGGTACAGATAGTTTAAGTACTCAATTTGTTAGTCAACTGTGCCAAAAATGGATCTTAAGTATGCTTGCAGTCTTCCGTATTTTTAATACTCCATTTCACTTTTTTGTACATTGCAATGAGTGCACAGTAGCAGCGTTTTGCGGGCGAGGATTTTTTCAGCTATCCATGACGCTAATTTGCCTTATGCGCAACATGCAACAAAACAATTTTTACTTTTTTGTAAGACACAACTGCAATGCAGATTTTAGTGTTTTCTTTTTGTATATTTTTTCGGCATGTATGCTCACTGTCTGGACTTCACCCAAAAACATGTTGAGTTTTGTAATTATTTGAACCCTTCTAGTTCCCAGAAAGAAAAAGCTCGTGGATATAAAAAGTAGGAAAACAATGCAAACAGGGCTACTGTAACCAAAAGACTAAAAAGTAAAAACTCAACAGTAAGAGAACTCAAATTGTACTTAAGCAGTGTTTGGGCTAAGAAAAATGGTAGCCATAGGCATTGCTATAGCATGGTAAACAAGGCCAAAATTAGGAAATGTTGACTTGATGTAATGCTGGAGCCACCATGGCATGGTTGCATACCAGCCATGGTCGCATATCAGCCACCACATACATACATACGATGGCTGTTGCTTATTTCACTATGAAAATGTGAATGAAACAGACACACGAGCAACGACACAGACACTATGGCGGAGAGCTGCCTCCTTCTTAAGTGGCCTTAGCAAGGCCATCACCAGTTGCCAAGTCCAGCCACGTGCTCCAGGCATACAAGAAACGGTGCACATTGAATGGCAAGCCTGTTTACTTGAGTTTCTTTAGCTTTATAAGAAGTAGCCATTTGTACAAATTTACCTAATGCCACGGCATGAGGCTGTCTGTAAATTTATTGTTCTTTCACCTTTAGAATCAACTCACCACAATGGTCTAATAGATATGGTATTTTGCCCTCAAGCAGCCCACATGAAACAATGTTGCAACCAACAAGCTGTCTTTGTTTTGTGCAAGCAAGTTCCTGAAGAAAATGTTTCAAGTTCTGGTGCCCTAGCCTATCTCCGTGTTTATTTGACTACATGAGAAACTTAGAATAAAAGTACCAGCAAATGTTAAACCACTTACATTCAGCACAACGCAGGCTCACCTTGAATGATAGTGGTCTTCGTGACTGTAGTGACTGTGTGCTTAACGGTGCCATTGTCATGAATGCCCTTCACCTGTGTGGAGCTCACAACTGTTTCTTCTGAAGGCTTTGTCTTCAATCCCATTGCCTTTGGTAATGGTTCATCTGCACACAGAAGCACAGTGCCTTCAAGATATGTACATCACATCAGCATTCTTTAGTCTCTGTACATGGCCTTCTCAAAAAAGTCAGTCAATTAGTTAAAGTAATCCATTTGACTTAGGCAATGGTTACAGATGGAAGCACAAAACCTTCAATGTATGTAAATTTGGCAATGGTTACAGATAGAAGCACAAAACCTTAAATGTATGTAATTAGGAGAGGCTTTCTTTGTTTTCTCTACTTGCACTTTTTATATACAGTCAATTATT
This sequence comes from Rhipicephalus sanguineus, assembly GCF_013339695.2. Classification (NCBI taxonomy): domain Eukaryota; kingdom Metazoa; phylum Arthropoda; class Arachnida; order Ixodida; family Ixodidae; genus Rhipicephalus; species Rhipicephalus sanguineus. The sequence continues at coordinate 206,496,659 of NC_051176.1, read as the reverse complement.
TTATAACTACGATGTGCCATTAAATCCATTGACATGCATGAGGTGTGCTTAAAAACATTGCGCATGACAATATCATGCTGAGGTGTGTTCTCCATTACTTTACAGCTTTATTCTCAATTAAGTTGTCTTGTTTGAATGTTGAATTTTCAACAAAAACATCTGCATGATGGTCTGCTAAAAAAAATGTTGCGAATACCTTTTAATAACTGTCAAATCATGAATTCTATTTCCAATGATACACTGCAGGCCAGATTCCAGCAACAGACCATTGTGAAGTGTTCTATAATAATGATGTTTTCACGACACCTGGAACATGCTAAACCAGCTACTTTCAGTCACACAATTCAAGTGCAATGAATATCTCATTAATTTTTTAGATGTGATAATGTTATTGCTCGCATTACGCAGAATACGTAACTGCCTCTGGACGTAAAAAAAGTTATCAAAAAGTAATTCAACATGCACCTCATTTTAAGCACATGGGTGATCTTGCATTTTACCCCAATCAGAATGTGGCTGCTGTGACCAGGAATAAAACCCACACCCTCGTGCTCACTAGCACAATGCCATAGCCACTAAGTCACCATGGCGGGTCATATATAGATCTATGAGAGATACCCAACAGGGAGAAGAACAAAAGAAGAAGAAAGAAGAAAAAATTACGATGAAAGGTCAGCGCCAGCAGCTCTAATTACATAATTTATGTAGACTTATTGCTGCAGATCATTGGTCTTCTCTGACATTCAGGTTAAGTTCGGACAGTGTTGCATGTTGAAATTACGCATCTGAGCTACGTCTCTGCAGCCTGCTGCCTAAGGCGTATACATTGCCTTAGCCAAAGCATGAAAATAATCTAAATAATTTATGCTCATTTCTTGCATCACTGTTATCGAAATTTGAAGCTCCGCAAGCTTCCTGAGCATAATGAAATTGTGAACAACAGTTTTCAGATATTAAAAATATTTGCTTTGAAAATTTTATTATTTTCCTAATTATGTTATCACTCAGATGCAGAGAACACAAATTTGTTCTTTACAAAACAAAATTTGGATTAGGGAGGGTTAAATCACTTTCTCTATAAGTGCTTCTCCTTTCTTTTCAGGGAAAAACAGCTGTTCTGGACATGAACAGGCTCTTCCATACCCAACACTCCAACTAAACTTTTGAACTTAACGAGCAATAATGACATCCATTCACAGCGGGTCCGACCACCAATAGCATTACACTGCCTTGTAGCTCTAAGCCTAGCACTACTGCATGCTACTAATGCTGGGCCTGTATAGAATTTGCTATTATTTGGAACACCACAAGCCAGGCTTAGATTTAGTTCACACCAAGTGATTTCAAAAGCATTATGCAGAATCGAAAAGCTCATAAATCAATTCACATTATGCAATTTAATGCTGCTTCTGTGAGAAAACCAAACTGGCATTGGCAAGCTGACTTGTTATTTTGTTTATTAGCCACTGAATCAGGCCGTAGCCAGGAATTTTTTTCGGGGGGGGGGGGGCCACTTGCTGAAAACCTTGACTATTTGAGAAAAACTCCTATTTTCATTATTTTTTTTTGGTAAAACACCATGTATCATAAAATTTCGCTCCCCCCCCCCCCCCCCCCCCCGGCTACGGGCCTGCACTGAATTGTTTGCATATGGCCCTTTTCAGTTCCATTTGTTCTTATTTCTGTATGCTGCTGATCACCCCTGTTGTACAATTGTGTTTTCTATGCGTGTTCAAGAGTGTTATATATGTGTTCTTTTGTTATTTGTTTTTATAGTTGTTGGATTGTTTGTTTTTCATCGTCACTGCTATAATTTCTATGAATAAGTTACCTTGTATGTATTCCTTTGTCATGAGGCGCACGTGCTACTGCCAGAAAAAAATATGACAAAGAAAAGCATGCTCATGCAACACAGAGGAAAAGAACAAGAAGAAAAAAAAGGAAGCGAGACTGAAGAGCCTCATGGAGCAATCATTAGGAAAAAGAAGTAATGGAGTCATGTTGAAGGGAGTGGCAGAAGAAGCAGCTGTTCAGACGAGGAGTGCTGGCTCCTGCTAATGCTTGATGATGCTGAGCTTATAGGCATAAGTCTTGGTGGAAGACTTCACGGCACCCAACAAAGCACCTACTGCAGCCTTCCTGCTTTGGACCTATGAATTCCATTCATCATGCCAACTAGCCACCAGATTCCCAATTGAACGTATTAGTGCATATGCCTGCATTCACGGCTGGGCAAAGATACTTTGCAATTGTATCATGACGATAACTATTTGATATACAGATACAAGATACCAGCAGAATAAATGTACTCGAGACACTACTTGCCCTTCATATCTTAAGATACTTGGATACATTGGTCAATTCCTCATTATAGCTTGAGTGTTGTGGCTGTTGCAAATTTGCAGTTGTTTGCCTGCAAACTTCTCTCCGACATTCATAGCTTTTTCTTGCGTTACAGACAATAAGAGGGATATAGAGATGACAACAGATGCCATCCATTACACTCGTCTCTCTGTCCCCATTATAGTTTTTAGTGCAAGAAACTATGAACAGTCACGAAGTAGCCTCGTTTATCCCTCTCTTGAACTTCTTTCCCACCACTAGGCATCCTTAATTTCGAATATCCTGAACATGTAAGAATCTTCTTCAGTGTTCCAACAGCATATCATATTGTCATTAACAGTATAAGGGGTTGCAAGGATTTCATAAGTTCAGTGCAGGGACACTATGCCATGAACAATTTTTCCCTGCCATGTTTTGAAATGGCATGATGTATTCTTAATGGATTCTGATCATTAATTCAGTTATGTTTTACTAAGCATTCCACTGTAGCTTCGTATCTGAGTAATCCGTACTGAATAGGCTGCACATGTTCTATAACATATGAATGTTTATGAACCAATTGTACAGTGCACTAGCTACTTTTCATTTCTAGAGATAAAAAACATAGCTCATGGTATAGTACGTGTATTATATACAGCAGGAAATGCATGGCATGTATGCCAAGGCCTGCCTCCATGGGGATAATGATCATAATGACAATGGTATGGTAGTGTGTTTGCAGCAATGGTTAGATGTGCATATAATTTAAAGCAGTTGTAAGTTCACTAAAATCTAAATTTGGACTAGTTGGTTTTGCAGAACAGGTGAACCGCAGCGCAACTTTGAGAACAGATGAGCAGAGAAATGACAGACAATAAAGAAACAGCACACAATGTAGTATGCGCTGTGACTGTGTTCGTCCAGTGTCAAAATTGTGGTGTGATCCATATTTCATGGTTAAAGGCTAAAAGTCGCAGAAAAAAAATATGCAGTGCACTAATGCTACTCCACTTTGAATCCCTCAGACAATGAAACGGTTTCATCCATTCATTCATTATACCCTCAGAATTTACAGAGGCGAAGGGAGTAGCACCTTTACAGCAGACAAACATGCAACCGCTGATAATGCCTTACCCATCCAAGTTGATCAAACTATCCTTTACCAACTATAATAGTAATTAGCTGCTCTCATCTGTACGCTAGAAACTTCCGAAACATATGCTCGAAAACAGTGTGTGGGATATAAAAGATGATCCACATTTTACATCCAACTCATTCTCATGAGTGGGTGTTGAAAAAAAAACGAAAAACATCGACAGCTTTCGAGTGTCATTGACTAACATGATGCCCCAGCAGTGCAAAGGATCGGAGTGTGCAAAGAGATAATTGTAAAATTAAGAGAAAGCAACTCTAAACACGGTCGTTGTGTTGGCAGTACTTTCTTCTAAACAGACCTGTGTGGCACTACCATCGAACCCACTGATAACGATCCCACGTATAACGATTTATCGGTTATAACGACCATATTTGGGTGCACTTACGATTTTCCAATGCTAAACATTGAAGCTGCGTCCACATATAGCGAACATTTTTCAAAGCCTCCTACTTTTACAACGAACACTTCAGACACGGTCGCGGTAAAAATATGGCGCATACAAAGCGAAAAAAAAAAGTTATAACAGGCCTTCTAAAGCGTGAGAGGGGCGCGCGCTCGCGCGTGCCCCGCTCCCGTTTACTCGCGACTAAGATATCCCTGATCGGCGAGCACCGCACGCAGATTTCGGACGCTGCGAGCGAGGTCGCTCACTTTCCAGCCTTTTCTTCAGTGGCAGAATGGAAAAAAAAAAAAAAAGGAGGCAGCATGAATCCTTGCGGTCAGCTTTCGCACGGTAATCTTTCTTGACGCCGTTCTCTGCAGCTACGACCGCCTACGATGAACCAAACAATGCCTTGGAACGCAAGAAGGTATAAATGCAAGAAGTGCAGGATAACCGCGATAACTTTCCATCGCATAAAGGTTCACTGCGTCCCTAAACTCGTCGACGCCACAATGCGCCGCAAAAGGTCGTCCGCCTTTTCGGTAACGGCAGAGACCGGTCGATCGGTGATAACGATATCCGCGCGATTGCGGCGATGCCTTCGCGGATAAGCATCAGAAAAGAGCGAAGGCGAGGTGGCGGCCGGCGATGAACGTGCAATTATGACTTATAGCCGACAACCTTATATCACAGTCATCTGTAGATATCTGCTCGGCTGCGCGTGTGGCGGACGCCGTACACTGTGCGGATTGACGGCGGTACGAACGCGCCATGCTGCCGTTCGCAAGTTCGCCGCGTCGTGCGAGACCGCTTTAAAGTGCGCGTCGCTTTGTAGAAACGTAAGTAGCTCGCTGTTGTTGCGCGGCGCGGGCACCGAGAAACGTCGACGCACTGACAGCGAGAGTATATTGCGTGTTTGACAAGGTGACAACTCAAGTGCGCCGCGCATCGTCGCGAGAGCATCGCGGAGACGTAGAGTGCGCGTTGCTTGCAAAATGCTTGTTTTCGCCGCGTTGAACGAACAGGCTACTCGCCGCACTCGTGCACGGTCTGGAGTGAAGCAGGCACGAAGAACGTAGTACAAACGCGCGCATACGGCATACACCAAGCGGCCCGGCATGTGACTCCGCGAGCCGAGTAGGCGACGCGCTGCACGCAACTAGCCAGGGATGATCGGCTCCACGTGGCAGTACCGCGCTTCGGTGAAACGGTGTCAGTTCATTGCAAAGGCGGGTAATTCACTCCTGAGCACAGGCGTCGCTTCACGACGCGAAAAGGCTTAGCTTGTCACCGGAGGGGTTGGGTGCACTTTAATAAGAGTGCACAGAAAAAAAAAAAGGACAGAAAACGGCTTGGCCGCTAAGCGCACGTTTTTCAAGGCGAGTCCATATACAACGAACTACTGATATAGCGACCACTTTTCGCGAACTTTCGAGTTCGTTATAAGCGGGTTCGACTTATTATGAAATACCCTTCAACCAACTCACCAAATTGCTAGGCTGGCTGACAGTTGAGGAAATGTGTTAACTGCCACAAAAATAAGTAAAATTAATATTTGCAGATGTGTCAGCAATGGCATAAGAAAATTTAAATGTTAAATATCAGTCATACATAAAAGTTATACCAGATAGCTGCTCTCAATAGGAAGCCAAGCCATCCATAAAACTACATCAATTAAGCACCAAAGGGTGAAATGAAATCAAAGGTGGGAGGTTTTATGATGGTTCAAAGCACTGAGACATACTGCATCCTCAAACCTATCCAAGGGTATTTCATCAAATGTGTCTATGTGTGTGTGCAACAGAGAATGTGTCCTTCACCATTCTTTATATTTACTTCACATGGTGTAACTTTAGGAACCTGCCACGGTGAATATAGATATACCATGAAACCCTTCCACAAGAGGCTCCAGTTCAACCTCTGACTCTGGGACCTCCTCCTGTATATTCTATTTTGTAATCACAATGTTATATACATGACATCTGAATATGAACCTGAACTGGAAAGAGTGCATAGCAGTTAATGTGGAGGAGATTTTGCCTCACAAGTGAAACCTCATCTTTAAGAAGCCACAACCTGGAGAAAAAAAAAATGACTGCTTGGCTCAAGATGAAACACAAGCTAAAAAAGAAATGAAGCAAAGTAAAAAAAATGCAGCGTAAGAATGCCACAGCACAAACTAAAAATTTTTCAAACAGCTGAAATTTTAGTGCAAGCAACCAATGTCCAAGTCTTTTTGTACTTGGTAGAGAACTATTTCATTCATTATGAAACAAAGCAGTGGGTATGACAGCAAATCAAATCTTCTGTCAAACCAATTGCGATGTTTAGAAGTCACTGATAATGTGCTGTATCTACGCGGACATGGCGACACTGCAATAAATGGCACTGTTCTATGAGGAAATGAGTGGCACATGAATCATACACTAAAAGCAAATTGTATGGCATAAAAAAATATTGGCAGCATTGGGAATAGAGACAGAGCCTTAAAAATGAATAGAAAGCTTGCAAGTAGCGACACTACCTAGTGGTGAACACAGTTCAAGCAAAGCATAGACTAAGAAAGGCTGGAAGCAGGTGCAAACTACAGAAGTGAAGTGTACAATGCATTCTACATCTAAATTCCCGTAGTTTTCAGTCTCTCATTTAACTTTTCAGGAACATTTTACAAACATTGTTAATGCATACCATGAAAAGTTCAGCCTCATAATAGTAATGACAAAAAAGCTTTTGAATATTGACTTTGTCCTGTGTTTTTCTTTTCCCCATCCGAAGCTATAGTGTTGTTCTTTACTTTTAGACTGTGTTAATGTGATCAATGCAGAAAAACTGAAGGTATTGAACATTTCTTTTTCGCAAATTGGTAGAGCATCGGACGCATTCCCAAAGGTTGCAGGTTCAGTCCCTGCCTGTGGCAAGTTGTCTTTTCGTCCAATTTAATTTCTTCACGTTTATATCAATATTACTACAAGTAACATCCCCTATACTTTCGTTGGCTTGATTGTCTGTTGGTTGTCATTAATGTTGTGTCTAACAAAGAAAACAAGCCTTTAAATTCCCCTTCTTTCGTTCATTCATAGCAAGGGTCTCGTTCTGGCAGACGTGATGCCTTCAGGTAGTATGGGAGGTATCATTGATCAGCGGCCAGCTTGTAACAAGATCCCGTGCTACATGATGCCAGCAGGCAAAAGAAGAGTGTTCCACACTCGCCATCATGGCTACGAGCGGCACTACTAACACTGCTAGGTTTAAATGCGTAGATATACCCGATAAAGCGTACGGGAGGACGACCGCCACTGTAGCTCAATTGGTAGAGCATCGGACGCGTTACTTGAAGGTTGCAGGTTCGGTCCCTGCCGGTGGCAAGTTGCCTTTTTGTCCACTTTACTTTCTTCACATTCATATCATAATTACAACAAATAACATCCCCTATAGTTTCGTTGGTTTGATTGTCCGTCGGTTGTCATTAATGTTGCATCTAACAAAGAAAATTAGCCCTTAAATTCCCCTTCTTTCAATCATTCGTTAGATTGGAAAATTCGTAAAATTGGGTTTCGTTGGATAGTTTTAACTGTAGTATGAACTAAGCACTCGCCTGGCAGTCACAGGGTTAACATGTTTTTGCAGAAGTCGCTTAGCAAGTCAAAGCAGCACAGAAGATTGCAGTCCATTAGTAAGTAGTGTGTGTATCTGTTCCTTTGTTGCGTCACTGTTTAGACCGGTGGTCTCAAACACGTGGCCCACGGCTTCACAAGGAATAAAGTTTTGTAATTTTTCTAAATGGTACTTGCATCATTTTCTCACCTATTGTGATTAATAACGCTTTGTTCAGGTAAGCTACAGAGGCAGAATTGGTCTCAAGCATATTTTTTGCGGGGCACCCAATGCGGTCACCATGGGTTTAAACATAACCGTGGAACAAAATCTCCATATTTCAGAAGTGGCGTCTAGATTTTAGTCATTCTGGAAATCGGTATATATGTGTTTTCCGAATCATCATGCCAAATCCTCTTCAGAGATCACCCAGATATGATATATAGGAAAGCCATTCTTTCAAATAGCAATGTTAGGTGACATTTAGTTCAAATCCTATTTCTCTCTTTCTCTTTCTTCATATCTTTCTTTCTTTCTCTCTCTCTCTGTACTCGTTCTCTCCTCTTCTTTCCCTATTCCTCACCCTCACATCGGTACTCCGCACCGTCACTTCCTTTTGCCACCCCTTTGTTGTACTATCCTATACTACCCTATAACAAGGCTATGCTATGCTCTGTTAGCGTGCCTGGAAAGCCGAGTGGTTATGACGCTTGCCTTCGGATCTTGGGACGCAGATTCAAATCTCGCCTCACCATGAGATTTTTTTCGCCAAGAATTTCTCTCTCTCTCTCTGCCTTTCTCTCTGTACTAGTTCTCTCGCACATCAGTTATTGCATCTCACGCCAAACAAATCAGCACACGTGTTCTGGGAGCGAAGCAGAAGAGGAAGGCGATGAAGAAGGCAATGAAGAGAGTGCATGCCGGTTTATGATGATGATCATTTTCTATCTACGACACATGGCAAATCTCGACCATAACAGCTCTGCTGTAAAAGAAATGCACATGCATGGACACTTCACAATGAAGGAAAGCAAGTAAAAGGAGAATAAGAAAGCAGTCACTTCATATTACGATGTTTTACTGCAAAAAGAAATTGGCATAGCCCACTTATTCACAGACAAGCCAGTGTAATAAACAGTTAAACTGACTATTAAAGGAATGCAAAACAACCTTAGGCCTAAATTAAGCAACCTGCGTTCACCAGACTACGGCCAATTTTATGAAAACCAGCTGTTGCTCATGCACTAAAAAATTTAAAATACTGAATTTTTTTTATAACCAAATCAAAAGGCATTTTGCGAACACGTAACCAAACCTTGTTTTTTTTTATCATAATCTACCAAAAAAAATCATTTTCATGAAATTAGAATTTGGACTATCGTACACACATTTTATCATGTCCAGCTCAAATTACAGTAATGAAGAAAGAAAAATAACTGCAGCAGGACAAGAACTAATCTAGTTGTGAAAGTACTGCTCGACAGACCAGAACCATAGCATGATTACAGTTCACAATCCTTCACTGCGGCAAAGTAAGTGAGCAATACTTTTAATGGGGCTGTTCTACCTGTGCGTTCTGCCTACTTGTTTCACAAGAGCAGTGCAAATCAGATTTTCAGAAATAACCATGTGCTATTTTGGGCAAAGATCTGTAGGTCATGTGTGCATCAAGCAAACTGCATCGCTCCATCAGCTGGTTGCACAGTGAATCTAATTGAAGAGAGTGCTTAGCGCTTTCATTTTGTGCCCACACTACATGGTGGCAATCTGACATCACTACAGCAGACCCATGTCATACATTGTAGTGCACTAAAGGTTTGCACATTTTGCAGTAGATTTGTAAACAAATGCCACTCTGCCAGTTAATGCAACTATGCAAGTTGGTGAGCACTGATGGTTAACAAACCTGTGTCTCCAATTGCACATCTTAAAACCATAATTTCATAACATGCTGTCACATTTATGTATGTACTTGTTAATACCAATTTAACTTTAATACACATATGCTAATCATGTATAATTTTTTTAATGGACAGGATGGTTGTTCTTACAGTTTATTGAAGCACAAAGGCAGTGGCCCAGAAGAAAAATTAGGACAAAGAACCAGACAAAGCAATGAGGTAAGAATAGACAAATTTCTCAAATGGTAGGTGCTAGCCATGCTCGCCTTTAGCTTATTCATTATTCAGGTACAAGATAGCTGCTATGCAATGCAGAAAAAGAGGCATCACAGAAAGCAAGTATTAGCACAAATATGCAGAATGAACAAAGCCCTGAGTAAGACAGCCATAATAATGACAAAGCACAGAATGTAGGTACAAGGCAGCAAGCAAAGAAATTGAAACAGCACAATGTTATAAAGGAATGCGAATGCAACATTCAAACTTCAAGTAATAATGGGCACAACAGGCAAAGCACCATACAGTGCATTATTGAAACAAAGCCTATATAGGTAGCTCACAGAAGAGCTCATACACACATTTACACACACGAAACCTTTAAAGACCGCATAATACAGAAAGTTCAAAATTGGAGTGCTATGCTGCCCAGTTTAGAAATGTCTGCCTTACTTGACCCTTTTGTTTTGCTTGTTGGGCATAATACTAAGCTACATCATGTCCTCTGGCTTGTTGTGCAAGAAGTTTTATACACACTGGAGTGTATTCAGCACCACATTTTTCTATTACACAGCCACAAAAAGTGACAGCAAAGCAATCCAGTGTAAAAAAATTTTAAATTCAGTCACTCACTGCATGCTTGTTCACTATTAACTGGTTAGCATCAACTATAAAGATGTCACACATGTCAGAACCATGCAATCCCTTTAAGCAGGCACAGTCACACAACCCAAACCATATGATTCAGTTGCCACTTGCAGCACTGCTAGTACCAAGCAAGTAATGTCACAAGCTTTGATAAGGCATAAACACTGGCACATAACTATTATCACTGGGATCAGCCACTAGGCGTGGATGTGTGATCATGATATATATATATATATATATATATATATATATATATATATATATATATATATATATATATATATATATATATATATATATATATATATATGCGATATTTAGAAAATGCGATACTTGCTCGCTGCCTTCACAAATGCTTTTTCTGTAGCGGCAGGCATCTTAAGATGGTTAAGGACATTACTTGGGGCAATAATTAAGAAAGTTAAATTAATTAACTTTTTAATTAGTAGAGTTGGGCAGTTATGTCAAATGGAAGAACTGAAGTTCTCCATGCGAAGAACTCATTGCAGCTTTTAGATATAGAAAAAGCGGCCTCTAGTAATTATTGTGGTGTAATGAAATTCAACCAAATTCTGCGGCAAAACCGAAACGTAGAAGAGTGCAACTGCCATATTCTTCTGAGACGTCCAGGATGAGTGAGTGTCGTTATATCCTTCGTTGTGTGGGTGTGCCGACTGCTCTTGCAGTTATAGCACGCATGGTGCATATATGTTATTGAATGCTGAAGAACTACCGTAAAATGCCGAGCAAGCCCCCCCCCCCCCCCCTTACGCTGAAGGATAATCAGACCGGATTTGGAGGGGGCCGATTGCTCGGTCCCAGACCGAAATTCAAGATGGCGGCTGGAGAGCCATTAAAAATTTTAAAAAATGCCCATCCATGTTCTAATGAAACGCTTTATTTATTTACTGTTTCTATTCCCCCTCGTCACTGTCAAACCAGTGAAGCAGTGACCGATTTGACCAATATACTACCGGCCACATGACAATGGAATTTCATAAACAACATTAGATACGAATTAGTGTACTCATTCTTGTGGTTCTTTTTACACAAGCGATGCTCGTCTTGAAAAAAAGTGGCCGCAGGGGAGAAGGGGGGGGGGGGGGCGCTTGCTCGGTCATTGGCGTTTATTTCAGATCTCCCGAAGAAGGGAGGGGGGCGTTTGCTCGGGTGGGGGCGCTTGCTCGGTATTTTACAGTACACCTCTGTAATCGTTGTTATGAACAGTGAGGTCATTCTAGTCGTCTGCTTGTTGCAATCATCGGCACTTTGGTTTCGATTTCGCCGTTGAATGTGGCTGAATTTCATTACACAACAATAATTACTAAAGGCCGTTTTTTTTTCTATATCTAAAAGCTGTGATGGGTTCTTTGCATAAAGAACTTCAATTCTCCCATTTGACATAACCACTCAACTCCACTAAATAAAAAGTTAATTAATTTAACTTTCTTAATTACTGTCCCAAATGATGTCTTTAACCATGTTAAGATGCCTGCCGCTACAGAAAAAGCAATTGTGAAGGCAGTGAGTAAATATAATTTTCCAGATTTTTAAGGATTTTCAGAAACATTTCTTGAAACACCCTGTGTACATATCGAATGTTGCAAAGTAAAGGCATATAAAGCAAAGGTCACTTTATAATTAATTTTGTACATCCAGTGTACACAGTGGCTGGATAGTAACTGTGTTGTAACACTCAATACATAAGTGTACTATTTGTACACAAGGTCCCATCAGGTAAAAAAAAAAGATTTTTGTCTTACTCATATAAAAACTAGGGCGAATACAGTTACTCAACTTAAACAATCTCTTTGCCTAGATAATGCCCTAAGGACTCTTTCTTAACATATGCGAAAAGGTACTGAATGCACAAAAAATTGTTGAATTAAAGAAAACGGAAAACTACACCACCTTTCAAGTACACATTTAAATTCAAAATGGGGAAGGCTCGACATGTCTTTAGGAAAGGCACATGGATAGGCTTCCGATTTTGTGGTGTTTATTTTCAGAAAATGCTGGTAGATGTCTACGTTTATTCACATTTTCAACATCAGCAAAATTCAGAGCTATGCCCTATGAAAATGTTAAAAAGTGATCAATCAAAAAATATATAAGCCCTTGGAAAGCAGCATTCTGTCCACAGTCCGAATTCTAACTGCACTGCTTGAAGCATATTTTTTATTTTGCCTATCAAACGATGCTACATGACACCTATACACAAAGGAATGCGAGAAAAGTAAGCTGACAATAGGCTTTTGCTGAAGAAGTAAGAAAGTGTGGAACTGCACACTGTTAGAATGCATTTGCATAACAAAACATAAAGAAATAGAGATGTGAAGGGATCACTGCTCAGGTAGGAGTGTATTCTCGTTTGCTTTAAACGGCAGAAGCATTACATCCCTTCCTGACATTTATGGAACATGCTAGTTTACTCTTCTAGCAAACTGAGCAGCAGACGGGACACAAAGAAGGAACGAAAGGGACAGCCTTTCGTTCCTTCTTTGTGTCCCGTCTGCTGCGCAGTTTGCTAGAAGATGAAACCTTACCAACCCCGCCCAGCTTTCAACGCTTGTTATGCTAGTTTACATTAAACCAGTAAACGAACTATTTCAGCAGAGTCCACAAGAATCAAGTACATTTTCATGGCATATAACATAGCTATGGCACATACTATATGATGAACAGCAGGCTTTGGCAAGTGACAAGAATCTAAATGATTGAAAAGGCTTTCCATAAATACAAGTAAATTCAACACAAGCAGCACAGTGCATTATAAGTGCAAATATAATTTTGTTGTAGCTGGACAAGTAAGAACAGTCCACAAAATTGTGCATATTATTAAAATTGATTTCAGTAGACTAAGGTTTACCTGTTGGTGTAGCTGCATACAGCAAGAGTTTATAATAAAATAAGCTCCTCCTTAATTCCTCATTTTGAGCATGCAAGGCTAGGTGCCATGTGCAGTCTAATAAAAAGTTTCTGAGTTGTAAATTCACATCCAAGGAATAATACAATAACTGGAGATATAGAAGTAGCTCATCCTTTTTTATGCTTTAAATAGCATGGTACAAAAATGGTGGTGTTCTATAACGCCCACTGGTACAATATATACAAAGGTAAAAAATTCTGAAAAATCCATGTTTCTCATTTTGACTAATTTGAAACTTTTTATTGGCTAGTGTATTTTAGCAGCATTTTCTGCTTAAAACCGGAAAGTCGAAAGCCTACACTCAAACAGCCAGCAAACAACATTTTTGTTAGTCATTGACATTCACAGAATGGGAAAAATTATTGGCAGAACATTTCAGAACAATCATTAATTTATAAGGAAACAACAGCAGAGTGCTTGAAGCGTAACAATCAAAGGAAGAAGCCCATTACCTAGAAGCTTAAATGATGTCAGCAGAAAAGGCAGGCGACAAGCTTGATGAAGCAAAAGCCAAACCGTGCATGATTCCCTACAGAACAAGCATACCTTGTTCAAACTCTTGGCTGTAGCGCTTGCTTTCGCGACGTGCCAATTCAAGTTTCTCGACCACTGGCTCTTCAACTTGATCAGATGCGTCCACTGCTGAAGTGTCAGGATGTAAATGATGCATCAGTGGCAGTATGTACTGCTGCCTTTTACATTTTTCCAGCGATGTTTTCATCCACTATTATCGACCAACTCACATTGTGGCAGATGTGCAGGCATATTTTATTGCAGAAAACTTACTAATGCCATGTTACCACACAGTGTGCAGGAAAATAAAGAAACATAATCAAAGCATAAACGTACAGCGAAACAGCACAGGCTCTCTGGCAAGCTGGCACAGCACCTTCAAGTCGAAGGACTAAAAGTTAAAGACAAGAAGGCCTGCTTCCATATACTACAAGTAGCTTCTTTTCCTCGTCACTCCTTCAGAACCTAGACCAAGTGCTTACTACACAGACAGAGGAGCAGATTTGTAGCAATGAGGTGATAAGCCAAAAATCTCTACAAGTAAACATCATGACATTTCATTGTGACCAGTTATCCCCACCTGAGAATCCTCGTGACGCAGCCTGAAATGCTAGTACAGTGCAATGTTGCAAGATGAACACACCATGTGGCTATGTATTTTAGGATAAGTCTCTCCATATGAAAAATATATTAGGTTATAAGATAAATGATGCATGCAAGCCACACATTCTGCAAAAGGAATCAAGAATAAGAAAAAATATAATATGGTAATGGTGCTGCACAAGGGACTGGCTGCAGATTTTGGAAGACATTGGTGCTCTGATTAGCATACATAGAACAAACTTATAAATCTTCTTAAGGTGCCCTGAATTAGGTATCCTTTAAGTATAAAAAAATTTGAACTTAAATTTGCTATTGAAACCAACTTGTTGCTATGTAGTTTGTGTAAGCATAGCAAGAACAGATTACCTTGCGAAGAAACGGCACATTTTACCAAGCTTTGATTTTTTCCTAGCCAAAGCTCCAAGCCACACTTACAAGTACATAAAGTGAAAGGCATGGCAATTACAAGTGAACATTACAGGCTTAGATATACAAATGGATGCCAACATGGATCTCCATGTGGTTGCAACCACCGTAAAACAAACCACTTTCACTGCTGGCGCAATTACAGTTTTATTGGCAAGTGTTTTCCTTACATGTCATCAAACCAATTCTCACATATTACAATTTAAATTCTGCTGGATTCCAGAACCTCTCCCCCCTCCACCCTGAATTCTAGGAGCTGAATTTTTCCCTTAGTAAAGCACAAAACCTAGAACTCAGTTGCAGTTGGCAATTCTTTGTGCAACCTGAGCTGTGTGCCACACATTTCACATTTGCAGGTCGCTTGCCCAGCTTGCCCAAAAATTTGATTTTAGCAACTGTTTGCATTGTAGATCAAAGGCATTGACAGCATGCAACAGTTTTATTAATAGGGTCCTGAACCACTCCTTGCTCTTAGTATTCAAATGCCTCAGAATACATTTGACACCTCCTACTAATATACAGT
This sequence comes from Rhipicephalus sanguineus, assembly GCF_013339695.2. NCBI lineage: Eukaryota > Metazoa > Arthropoda > Arachnida > Ixodida > Ixodidae > Rhipicephalus > Rhipicephalus sanguineus. Next base: position 206,481,446 of record NC_051176.1, on the reverse strand, counting down.
CAAAATAATTTTTTACAAAGATTTAGTAGGAGCAAAGATATTGTGAGCACCACATCTCCCTCTCGCATTCTCTCTCAATGCCCTTCCTTATGAAAAAATGGGGATCTGGTGGGGTGGCGCCGTTGCAGGTGCCCAGACCTCAGTGTTATGTTACCTGGCTTCAATGTTATGTTGTTTTCTTTTGGCACAACTAGACTGTGCTGATGGGCACTGTTCGCAAACCACACGCTCGGTTACATGTTTCTCACTGTGCTACTTGGCACTGGCATGGTCTCTCTGCATTGTTTCACTCTTTCTATCAGCAGTTAGATTCCCTTCATGGTATGTGTAGGGTCTTAGAGGCATGTACATTTATGTGTACACGTAGCAAGACACACATACCATGGTCCGTGTGGTTGGGTCGTTACATACTCTGTGTGCAACTTGTTTCAATCATGTGCGTGCGCCAGCAGCAGGCATAACAGCCCGCTGATGAATCCCACCCTACAAGCGTTAGGACTCAGTGCCGCACATAAGCTTCGTAAAGTCTGAGGCCACTCATGACATTCAAAAGTAATAGAAAAAAAAGGCACAAAGGCCACGATGCCAAAAAGGCAGTGTGGCCAATGTTTTGCTCAAATGCACAAGGGTGCACTGAGTTCAGCAGACAACAGTTGTCTTCTCTAGGAAGTGCATCATCCATATCAAAACTTGAGAACAAAGCGTTTGCTCACCTCAGCCTTTTTATTTAACCACGACTATTACACACAGTGACCATAGGAACAAGCACATCTCATAAGAACGGTACTCTTGGTTTATGTCAGCTATTGGCCAATAGCAGGAATCCGAAAAATCTGGCAGCTGCCAGCAGCATCGAAGAGAGTGAGGATGAGCCTCTGTTTGGAGAGAGGGCACTTGAGAAAGTAGTAACTTCGGGCTCCTCCTGTCAACTCTATGTGCTGTGCATGACCACAAAACTTTGCTGAGCTGTGTGTAGCAGTGTTTGCTATCCACAGAATGTATTTTTTCACCAAGCCCAAGGGATGGCTCAGGACCCCTATAATACTTGTGTATTAGAGTATGAAGCCTATTTATTTTTTACACTAAAGGCACAAACTAGATAATGGCTCATAAAATATTTGTAACCTGATCTAACTTTAGAAGCTATTCATGAGTAGGAAAACTGAAAGGTAGGCTTATTATTCAAAATCAAGCATCATAAATAATAATGTACTACTAAAGGCAGAACACAATAAGTTGCATTACATTAAAATTATTACTATTAAATTATTACTGAATTATTTAAAGCTTGCATGAAAAGCATTCATACAATCCCTTCATAGTTCTTTGTTTCCCGTCTTTTAGTGAACTTTTAACAACCCTCCAAGCTATTTGTGAGTAATATGACTTGCACAACAGCCTAAATTACACACAACAAGCTTTCAAAATTCATTTTATGGACCCGTGTGACATAGTCGTGCACACTTGAACATTATCCCAAGTGCAATAAGAATTTCAGAATTATAAATTGTAATAACTTTAACCAAGTTGCATGATAAAAAAGAGGTGAAGGAAAGGCGGAGCTGTTCTTAGGGCGGCCAATGCCCCTACCCTCCACCCTCCTGTTGTGTTGGTTCTAATTTCCCTAAAGCTGAAAGTATCTGGGTCTATGCCGTATTTGCAGTTAAACAAGTAGAATAAATGGGCTTAACACACCCTCGATGCTTTCAGAACATGGCTACATGATTTCTGCACTTGCTTTTTATTGTTTCCTATAATATAAAAAAGTCACAGTTTTACCAGAAGGGCGAAGCAATGAATGCAATAGCAACAAATTGTAGTGTTACATGAAGTGAGGCTGGCAGCTAAATCTATTGTATCCGATCTCGCGTAACTACAAAACGCTGGTGTAAGAGCATACGGCCGCTCCAGGGAGCGATGCTCTCCGTATAGTCACTTCGCGTTGAGAGCGCAGCACGTATACGAGCCGCCCACTGTGATGGCTTTCGACATAGTGCGCGCGCCAGCGATCGCGACCGCGCGCTTAGATTCAAAGTTCAAAGTTGGTCCTCGCGCGACACTCCGCCCCCCCCCCCCCCCCACTCGCGTCTTTGCGTCTTTTAAAGGGACACTAAAGGCAAATAACAGTGAAAGCTCAATGTATGACAATGTCTGAAACGGTAATATTATCAACAGCAGTGCCCTACTTACCGAGAAATTAAGCTAAATCAACGCCTCCTCTAGAAAGATGCCTGCGGCGTCGCTGGCTATCCCATTGTAGCCGTCCTGCCTTGAGTTGTGGTTGCTTGTCGAGAGATGGCTTAATATTTGCCTTTAGTGTCCCTTTAAAGGGACATTAAAATCAAATATTAAGTCGACGTTGATTGTTGAAATAACGGTCCAGAAACCTCGTAGTGCTACCTTTGTGCCAAAGAAGTGCTTATTTTAAAATAAAATCATGTTTTAGTGGTCTGCATCGCGTTAGCGCACTTCAAATCACCCGCCTGAAAGCGGTGTTTCTCACGTCACTGCTGCCGTGCCCAACGTTGCCCATCCTTACTGCGCGGCGGCGTGCACTGGCGGGCATTCGGGCATCCGGCAACATCACATGCATGCGACATTTTGTCAAACTTTCTGTCAGAGCGACTTTCACGCGCGCAAAACACACGCGGTGGTACACGATACCGAAATTACCACTCAGGCGCGACCGCGGGAGCGAAGTAGGGTGCCGGGCGAAGCGCAGTTCGGCGAAAACGGAACCTTTGAACCACGCGCACCGTTCCCCATGGTAACGCCAGAGAGGTTCTTTTTTCCATGAAACAAACAGAAATGAACAAGCAGCATTTTATTACGTCTCTTGATGTACAGAAGGCTCTTTTTTTATTGCAGCTAGTTTGATTACGAGTGATGAATTGTAGTCGAACTCTCTCACGTCATCGGGATCATTTCCAAAATGTGCCACTCGTGGCGCTCATCGCGTGATACATTTAGCTTGATTTCTCGGTAAGTAGAGCACTGCTGTTGATAATATTGCCGTTTTAGACGTTGTCATACATTGAGCTTTCACTCTGACATAAATTGTTGTTTGCCTTTAGTGTCCCTTCAAGACACTGCTTCATGATAATGCAAGGAAGGCAGTCTAATTTTTTTTTCAGTTTTTAAATTTCCGCGTTTCGTGGTTGGGGGTGCATGTCATATGCAGGGGCGGGTTATACACAAGTATGTACGGTATCATTTTAAACAGCGCCTCAACGTCATATGCAGCTGTGCATACTTGTCGGGTGCCGGAAGCCCCTAGGCCGCCTTGGCGCTGATGTCGGCCTTGTTCTTCAATATCGTATTCAGCGTACTTCTTGGGAAGCAGTACGCAGCGGCGACGTCAGACTTCTTTCCTCCATATTCAACTGAGTTGATTATTGCCAGCTTTACAGAGCACGGCAGGTTATTCCGTTTCATGGCAGCCATCGTGTTATCTGAGTTCGATTTAGTCAGATTCGACTGTAGTAAAGTTCATAGCTGCAGTAAAGATTTATTTACTAAATAAATTTACAAGCATGGTGTCACATGCACATAGGCAAACAAACACGTTTTATACAATGACTGCAAACATTCTCTGTCAAAGCGCTGGTGAATAGTGCAGGCAGAGGTAAACAAATACTACACACTGCCTCTCACTGCAATGCCCCTCTGAAACATTAGGAGGACACAAACTGAGTGGAAAATCAGTGAACACAAAGCCATCAGCCATACTGGCTTGCACAGGTTCTGCACCCACCACAGATTACCTGCAATACAGGGCATATTGGCCGCCTATGCACTCAGCTGCACAGAAAGCTAGTACATTAATATCATCGTAAAAAAACGCCAGGCCTGCGCTGAAACCGCAGCACAGTCACAGCGAAAGCTGCAAGAGCGGCGTTTCTAGAGCCCGTTAAGCTCTCTTGGGGCTACAATACAAGTACACTAGAAAGGTACCCACTACGTCATAAATCACAATTTTTGTGAAGTTCGGAAGCACCTACTAAGCCATTATTCGTCATTCGGCGGAGAAGCGAAGCACCAGCTACACGTCTGTAAGGCATTATGTGCACTTTGTTGACGCGACGACTGATGACGATGAAGAATTATGGCTCAGCCCTTTGTAATGGGTTGGAATCTTTAAACGGCCCACCAGTTATGTAATTTGCATTGGGTGACGCCCGGTCGCTATTTCCCTCTCCCGTCATGCTGTATAACATACGTTGACGTGGGAGAGAGACGGGGGGGTCGAAGAACTTTACTGAGACCCCGAGGAAATGGATCATGCGCTTATGGGCTTCCTTGACAACCAATACAAGTGCACTTGCGAGGAACCCACTACGCTATAAATCATTGTAATTTTACTGAGACCCCGAGGAAGTGGACCATGCGCTTATGGGCTTCCTCGGCAACCAATACAAGTGCACTTGCGAGGAACCCACTGCGCTATAAATCATTGTAATTTTTTAGAAGTAGGGCAGCAGGCACTGTGCCATTTTTTCATTCTACGGAGAGCGTTGGTACCTGCTAAACCCATGTAAGGCATTATGCGCACTTTGTTGATGCTGTGCCTGATGACGACGAAGAATCATGGCAGATCCCTTTGTAATGGGTTGGAAGCATTCAACCTAGGAACTGAGGAACCAACCAATCAATCAACAACCTACTCGATGCGCAATTCGCATTGTGTGACGCCTGGTTACAGAATTCGCGTTGTGCGACGCTTGGTGCTTATTTTACTCTTCTACCACGCTATATTGCATATGCTAGTGTGGTTCCTTCCCGACATGAAGCCTGTATAGGACCTTTTTGCAAAGTGGTTTCAAGCACCGGCATGGCTCAGAGGTTGAATACTGGGCCCACACGCAGAGGGCCCAGGTTCGAACCTCGTTCCATCCTGGAATTTTTTTCTTACTTAGTTTTTTTTCTTATTTCGAGCGATACTGGTTACGGACACCGGCGGCGGCGGCGGACAACTACGGCGCCAAAAACGGCCGGTGAAATGATCTCATAACAGCTTTCGCTGTAAAAGCGAAACGAAACGGGACAACAGAAAAGAAGACAAACACAGGTGCAATGGACGCGTGTGTTTGTCTTCCCTTCTGTTGTCCCATTTCGCTGCGCTATTTACAATGATATTAATGTAAAAACACCGACTCGCCCAATATTCAACTCTTTTAAAGCTAGCACACTTGCCTCAGGTACGCTGGTTAGAAGGATGTGCTCTCACCTCCCCTCCCCCCCATCCTAGTCCATGGTTGGCACGCAGGAAGATAGCATGCATCAAGCCAAGCCATGATCCTTTCTGTCTCACACTCACGCTTTCCCTCACACCCATAGACTAGTTCACAAGGTTCTCATTGCACTTGGATTTCATACTGCAAATCACGGTGATGGTGTAATTTATTTGTGTTTGGAGGGTTGGAAGGAAAACAGTGTGAAGAAGGCTTGAAAACTGGTTTTATGCTGTGAACGCACAGTGCACATGGTACATAGATGGATGTGGCAGCTCCTGTTTTTCAAAATGCATTTTATGCCATTTCACATTCCTTTTCCTTTGTATACAGATACCAGATTTAACCGTAACCAGTAATATGGCATGGTAGCAGTGCAGTAAGCAGTTTTTTCACTGCAGAATACATAGAAAAGTTGACAGTGCAGTGGCTGCTCGCTGTTACATCTGATATACTATCTTGTTAAATCTGGTACGATAAGTGGGTTCAACTGTAGCCACAAAACCAACTTGGAGCATCAAAGTACACAATATTGTATTTTAGTATTTTCACCTTTCTGTAGATCACAGTTTTAACTTTTCGACATTAAAAGTGTCAGCTTCATGTGAAGCAAGCAATGACCACAGCTTAGCGGCACCAAACCACAGCTACAGTTCTATCCAGGTCTACTTTTTGCTTATCACCCTTTTCGTCCTGTATCAGTCTATATGGTAGCTTCATCTTGTGAAAACAAACACACTACTTTTCCGGAGTAAATTTTAACTTACAGCTGCACAATAAGGATATCTTATAATGCTGTGTGCAAGGAAGTGATCTTTGAAAGCCCACTAATCTTCCAAATGGTACTTTACTATATGCTTTTTTTTTTATCGGAAACAGATTGATAAAAAAAATGTAAGAGAGAGCATCACTTCAGCTGGATTATCTGAAGGCGTGGAAATTACTTACCCGACAACTCATAGTGCAACATTAGCTAGTAGACAAAGTTATACCCCTGTCACACGGCAAATCTAAGGTCATTTACAACGAATGACATTAGGTGAACTTAAAGGAGCACTGACATCAAATTTGCGCATGTCAAGATTTTTGCATCAACGAGTAGTTATCCACCCCCTAGTAGCAATTCGCGACCCAAAATGCCACTGAGGGATGAATAACTATCTGTTTTATTGATTTAGATCACCGCTATCTAGCACGATCCAAAACGGCCGGGAAGCCCGCCACTTTTTTGCGCCGGCAGCGCCACCTCCAGACCGCACCCCAGCTGACCACTTGTCTACAGAAAGGAGTGATGTGAGGCTCAGCTGCTCAGCCAACATTTCGTCTGCTAGGCGCACACGTTCAGTCATGCCTTGTCACCAGCATCGCCGTCGTCAAAAGCGTCGACTAGTGTTGAAGACGACATTCTGGAACTTGGAATTGCCGCGATTCGCGACGTCGTGAATCATTTTCGCTTCGATGCTTTGCAAAACAGCAAATCAAAAATGGATGCCGTTCCAAGCAGCAACGAGGAGGTGCCCGGAGACGCACGCTTCGGCCATGCTCGCTGGTGTGTCTCAATTAGCTATATTAGAGAATTTTAGCGTGCACGGCATTCCGGTATACGCAAAGGGGTCTACGGAATATCGGTATAGCGAATGCACACGAGCGGAGAAATAGAATATGTTAGGTTTTTTACAATAGCAATTCTGTGCTTGCAAAGTTCTTCGTTGTGCCGCCAGATGGCCCCACCTATCCGGCCTCTCACGGTTACAACTGCAGTAACCCGGTATTACGCCAGCGCAACGAAGTCTACGACCGAACTAAAATTCACTATTAATGCTACCTGCGTGTTACTTGTTAGCGATGATATTTATCTATATGCTACTCCACTTTGATAGCTTGTTGTTGTGCCTGCATGTACCTCACGTGTAATGAAATTACACACTCATTCCGCTTTTTCCACACTGCCAACAACACCATTCCCCGACATGCTGACTGACGAACACACGTCGAATCATGCTTTTACCTTTCGCCTGTCTTTTCTTTGTGGTTTGCGTCTTGTAATTTCATGAAATCATTCAAAGCGGCGCGATGAAGATCAGGCATGAAGAGTGAGAGCGTTTCCAGGCGTTGGCGCCACGATAAAAACACTCGAATCGTCAACGTCATCGCTACTAGTGCATCGTCACTCAGGATGGTATGCACCACACCGAACATGTCACAGTAGTGTCGATGTCGCAGGATGATGAAAGCCCTTTGAGCTTTCGTACGCTATTTGCCCTCGAAATAAATTAACTTCCAGATGACGGACACCATTCAAACTTGGTCAAAAATACTTATGCATACCAAACAATCGAATGAAAGACACATCTCGAGCTTGAAATTTTGTGTCAGTGCCTCTTTAATGTCATTTTACCTGCCTGCTGTCACACGACGAAAACAAATATAATTTTAAAAATGATGACCATGGCGTTAGCCCTCCTGAGCCGTGACTTTGGAAAAAATAAAAATCTATTAAAACTTGCATCTAACATACGTGTATCCTCGAAAATAATTTTCTATCACTAAAAAGGTGCTCCAAGAATATAAACGCAGCCGTTTTACCTAACTTGCCACAGCTGCACGACACAAACGAAGTCAAGCCAAGAACCAAGTGAAAACCAACATGGCCGACGATATGACCGGGCGTGGGTACAGTGAACTGAAGCGTGAGAGCACGACTGACACTCCGGCTGCAGAAATGAGACGGCGGCAGCTAATTCGTGTAGTCACCACCTTGATCACCAAAACACGTGCAATCGGACGATCAACACTCGCGATACAGGCAACAACAAGAGAGCACAAATGAAACGTGGCCGGCGTCCAGCCGCTGTAGTTGAGAGTAGCTTTCTTTTATAACTTTCGCGCGTGCTGTTACGTCATCAAACCTGTAATAAGTTAATCTAATAAAGAATAAGATATTTACGAATTGTAAAAGTTACGTATACAAAAGTCAACAGTCATCTCCCTAAAAGGTTCCTGGCGTCGAGACTATGCGTTCGGTCCGAAATCGAATGCAAATATGTTTCGGGAACTCATTCGACAGGAAATGTCATTTTCATCGATTGGCATTAGTTTCCCCGTGTGACAGCAAACAAATGGCATTACAAACGAATGACATTAGCTGCAAATGACATTAGATTTGCTGTGTGACAGGTGTATTACCCAATTAACTTCATAATTATGCATTTTCAGGCACATGTCACAACGAAGATATGTATTTTGTGAGTAATATGACTTCTACAACAGCATAAACTACACACCAAGCTTTTAAAATTCATTGTATGGGCTCGTGTAACTGCACTGCATTTAACACTAGCCTTGCAAATAACGTATTCAAACTTAGTGACAAATTGTACTGATGTACTGATGTTCCAGTTAAAAATTATCAGAACTATAGAAATCACATGCTCATAGCAAACGTGAACTAAATCATCAGTGTACTTCTTGTGTTTCACTGTAGGCAAAGGCTTTGCAGTGAATTATGGCATGCCTTTACAAACTTTTGACTTACAAGAGCAACATGTTTGCAAATAGAAAAACAGTGCCAAAGGACAGCCCACAAAGTGAAGCACACACCACAAGTACTGCGTGTGTGCTTTTTGGTTCTGTTGCTTATTCTCTTTGCCTTGTGAACCAGCTTTTGGCCCTGCTTTCCCATTTATGAACATGTGTAACCAACTAAACCAACATACCAAACATCTGAAAAACAGCATCATTCAAGATATATTCTTGTCAAATATAACAGAAAACAATATTTTCATAGCATATGCTTCCTATACAGTATATACATTTGTGAATTTGTCCCACAAAATAAACTCTGTAGATTCACTTATAATGCCATGCCTTTTCAAAAACAAAAACTAAAACACAGGTCCTACTTAAACAACATCCAGCCACCACTCATTCTCACTCAAGCTTCGAAACTTATAAATGAAAGCATATAATTGAACTGTATACTAGCAGTAAAAATGGCAACTTACTTTCCTCTTAATCCGCTGTCACCCACAATTGAAAACTCTGCCATTATAGGATTTGCAATAATAATAATAATAATAATAATAATAATAATAATAATAATAATAATAATGTCAGCCTTTTTGGAAGCACCTATGACACACCTAAGCTACTTTAGCCATGGAGATGCATGTTACACATTAATTCAAGCATGTCCAATAAACAAAAAGGCACAAAAAAAGAACAATCATTCAGGCAAAATCATTCACTCTAGGCAGCTAAAAAGCAGAAAATAAAAAGCAATGGCCAACAAAGCCAAGTAGTACCTTCACCCAGTCCTGCGACCGTCATGGCTGCTTCCCCTCGGGTTGGAGATGGTGCATCCAGGTCATCCTGGCTGAGTGCCCGCCCCAACTTCAGCAACACTTTTTCCTTGGTCTCAGGGTCGTGAGGTGATAGAGGTGGACCTTCAGTTGCCATCATAGATCGATATTCTGGAATGATCGCAGCCTCAGGAACTAAGCCAGCAGGAGGGTATGGAGCCACCCCTGATGACTGCTCAGGGAAAAGTTGCGCCAAAAGCTCTGCTTCTTCGGGTGTAACTTCTCTTTTGGCTCCATAGCCTCCTTCTGCAGTAAGAACATCCTTGAGCCGATCGTCCACTTTAGGCTTGCCTATGTCACCAAACATCTTGTCAAGAATATCAGCCGAGAGTTCTGGCTTTGATGAGCCTGATGTTGTGGCTGATGTCACAACTGATGTGGTGCATACAATCGTCTCTGGTCCAGAAATCTCTCTTTTAAGAATGGCTGTCTTTGCCTCCGTTGGCTTTCCAGCTGCACTTTCTGCAAAGTGCATGGAGCCTGAGGGGCTTGACGGCAGGTGCTCTGTGGAAGCAGTTTCTTTCCCTGGTGAAGAACTAGAGCGCTTTGTAATTGACACAACTTCAACAGAACCATCCGGAAGTTTTTTTACTTCTCGTGTTGTCACAGCTGATGGATCGTCACTAGATAAGCCTCTTGCGAATTCACCCATTTTTGCAAATAAGCTGCTTGCTGTACTTCCAAGTTCTTCAGCCCCTTGCTCAATGTGCTCCGTGACTTGCTGAATACCATCAGATGTTGTTGTCACTAGTCGCCTGATAATGGTTGGTTTACCATCAACAACAGTAGTTTCAATCCTTCGAGAAACAGTTCCATCTGACCCATCTCCAGGAAAGTCAGAGACAAAGGGTGCATCCCCAGCTTCCCTTCTGATGACCTGCACCACTTCAACATGGCCTTCTGGAGTCTCTTTCACTTCTCGCTTAACTACAGCTGATGGATCCTTGGCTAGCTCTGCTTCCCATGGGATGGCGGGATCCACAGTTCTTGTACACGATTCACCGGAATGCTTGTCTTCAGGAAGTTTACCAACAACATGCTTTGTAACTCTGACAACTTCCACAACACCACCAGGTACTTCTTTTATCTCTCGTGTCATATGTGTTGGTGGAAATCCTTCTATGCTACTAGCCACAGTTTTGGGTGATGCTGGCTGGAATACTTTTGTGCCATCTTGCTCCATGTGCTTAAGTTCAGGAGCTTTGGCAACATCATGTTTTGTAACTTCAATGACTTCAACAATGCCGCCTGGGGTTTCCTTCAACTCTCGTTTTGGTGTTGATGGTGACTCTTCATCCGAACTCTTTGACTTTGAGCCACGTGGAAATATCTTCTTGGGAATCTTCGACACTTTTGACAGGAGACCAGGGCTTGATGGCTTTGAAACTTCGTGAGTGGTCACTTCGATGACTTCAACAACACCACCAGGGGTTTCCTTAGTTTCCTGTCTTTCCATAGTGGGCAGCTCCATTCCTGGCAGCGCAATTTCAGCACCTTGAGTAGCCCCATCAGGAACGTGCTCCCCAACTGCAATAGATATTCCTGGTTCTTCAACCCACTCCCCTGCAGCCCGACTTATGCTTTTTGACAATGCTGTTGGTTCATTTGTGTTTCCACTTTGTGGCGGTGCTCGCACGGGGAGTTTTGACTTTGTATGAAGGAAGGTATTATCATGTGGTCTCTGAACACCACCTGCAGCGACATGAACGTCTACAAGACATTCAGGTGTTTCTGCAACCTTCCTTCCTGCAGCGACTGCTTGTGATTCAATATCCAGCCTTTGCTCATGATGACCATGGTACAGGGTCTTTGGTGCAGCACCTTCTTTGCTCAACTGTTTTGGCACCTTCTGTATTTCATGCTTTTTCACATGCATAATATCAGTTAATGCTGCTAGGTCCCCCTCAAGAATACCAGCTCTGCCATCAAAAGGAAACAGTTCTGAAATTTTCTCATCACCAAATCGAACCATGCCATCTGGCATTTTGACAACACTGTGAGCAGTAACCTCAACAACTCTCACAAAATCACCCGGAGTCTTAAAATCACATTCTTTGATACCCAGTAGTGGTTTGGCACTCTGTTTATACTCCCTAGTTTCTTGAACATCCTCCGACTCCTTATCAAAAGATTCCTTTTGCACTTCTGACAGTTTTTTTCCTCCTGTATATATTCTAGTAGTATTGGATGGCATAAAATGTGCATCAGAGACATACGGTTTGTTATCAAATGGTGTTCTAGAAACAGTACTAATCTGATCAAGAGATGCAAAATTCAGTGCTGTTATGACTTCTTTTGAATCACCTTCTCCTACAGTGCGCTTCTCAGATGGCTTATGAAAGTCAACTCTCTCTTCCCTCAAGCTAAGTTGTTCACGTAAGTTACTGCTATGAAGAGGCACAGAAAAATTAACCATACTTGCATCACTAGGCTTTTCAGGTTCCTGTATGCCAGTGGTCTCAGGAAGTTTATTCCCATTACCGGCAGAAGCAGCTAATGGCTCTCCAATTGAAATGCTATCGTTTAAACCACAAGAAAACATTTTTTTTGACACCTCAGTCATTTGAGGCATGAAGCATTTATCATGCTGTTTGCTATGTTTTACACTTATCTCGGCTGCAATGTTAGTGCCCTCTGGCAAATCCACATTACCAGGTATCATGACAGAGTCTGCTCCAGATTTTGAAAGACTTTGCACACTGTCAATAAAGTATGCTTTTGAATCAGGCATATCAATGTAATGACATTTACCAGTTCCTGGTGATTCTGATACTGCACTACCTTTACAAATGTGTGAAGACTGGGTTTCTGAGGTCCGCACTGTCTTGAATAAAAGCTTTTCATCTGACCTCTCTCCAAACTCTGAACTCATTTGGGTATCCTCATTACATTGCCCGCTAACATTTTCTTTTGTAAGTGGCACAGCAAGACCTACTCCAAGTTTCTCTGGAACCGTTACAGTGACCTTACCCTGTATGTCTACATCAGGCCCACTAGTATTAATGCCATCCATCTTCAGCAACTCTTCAGTCCTTACAGTTCCTTGAGAACCTTGCACGAATACTTTTTGCTGACGTCTGTCAACTGGTACCTTATATTTTTCTGCTAAGCTACTGGAAACATCAACATCTGACACCAAGCTGTTAACATGATCTATCTTTTTCTTATCAGCACCTATATTTGGTACGCTGGTATGGTCGCATACAGTAGTACCTGACCGTCCTTCACATGAAATGGCAGGCTTAGAACTACGAGAAAACATCCTCTTGGGCAACTTGGTCATTTTTGACATAAAACCTTTTTCTGAATGCTTACCTAGCTTTGGGGTGCTTATTTCAATCACTCCTTTGCTCCCTTCTGGCAGCTGCACAGTAACTTCCTTTTCATAAAGAGAAACACTGACATCTGCTTCTGGCTTTTTGGTGGTCTTTACATGGGTCTGCAGCTCCACTCCCACGTCAGGCATCTTGATGTCAGTAGACTCAGCTGCTGTGGAATGCTCATCTGTTGAACCACTACTCTTAGGACTATGGTGAAATATTTTCTTGGGAAACTTGGCCATTTTTGACATGAAACCTTTATCGGATGCTTTCCCAGTTTCTGAAACATCGATTTCCAACTTTCCTGCAACACTTTCTGAAGTGCCTGCAGAACCATCCTTTGCAGGAATCGTAATATCTGCGCTTGCTTCTGGTTTTGTTGGAAGCTTGGCTTCTATCTTCAGGGTTGCTTCAGGTTGAGGTATGTCAACATGAGCACCTTCAGCAGTTACTATAGGCTCTTCAAAGGAAGTCCCAGCCTTTTTACCATGAGGGAGCAGCTTTTTAGGCAACTTAGAGATTTTTGACACAAAACCTGCATCTGATGACTTGCCAACTTCTGACGTTACTTCAACTTTCCCTTCAATGCCACCTGCCAAGTCCAAAGTAACTTCACTCTCAGGCAACAAAATGCCTTCTTCTGCTACAGGCTTTTTATCTTTCACGTGCAACTTTACGTGAGCTTCCGGTAATTCAGCTGGGACATCACTGACAAGTTCTGGAGCACCTTCAAGAGACACTTCTCCCTTAGAGCTGTGAGGAAACATCTTTTTGGGAAATTTAGCCATCTTTGACATGAACCCACTATCTGAAGGCTTCTCTACCTCTGCAACAGCTATTTCAGAATCTCCTCCAATACCCCCTGTTAAATCCACAGCGAGCTTTTTCCCTTTCAAAACATCACTTTCAATCTTTCCTGAACCTTCTACATCCACTACCAAATCAGCTTCAGGCACATTTACTTCAGCATCCCCAACCAATCCAGAGGCATATTCAATGGAATCCTTTCCCTTAGGGCTATGCAAAAGCATTTTTTGGGAAACATTGTCCATCTTTATCATAAATCCACTGCCTGCTGGCTTCCCAAGTTCTGGAGTTGTTATTCCGAGTTTTCCTTCACTACCCTCAGGTACACCTGCAGACACTTCAGGCAATGAAACATCCACGTCTAACTCAGGCCTTTCATGACTTTTTGAATCCACCTTTAGGCGAGTTTCAGGCAATTTCACCTGAACACCACTAGCAACTTCTGGTGCCTCTCCAAGAGATACGCTTCCCTTGGAGCCATGAGAAAACATTTTCTTAGGAAGTTTCGCCATTTTTGACATAAAGCTGCCATCTGATGGTTTACCTATTTCTGGACCAGATATTTCAACTTGCCCTTCAATGCCTTGTGGCAAATCAACGCTCACTGTCTTATCAGGAATTCCAATGTCAGTTTCAGCTTCAAGGCTAGGCTTTTCGGGACCTTTTACGCCAATTTTCAGGTGAGCTTCAGGCATTTTTGCATGTACATCACCGACTTCTGGTGCCCCTTCGAAAGAGACACTACCTTCCTTTGAGCCATGAGGAAACATTTTCTTGGGAAGTTTGGCCATCTTCGACATAAATCCTCCTTCGGATGGCTTACCTATTTCTGGGCCAGATATTTCAACTTGCCCTTCAATGCCTCGTGGCAAATCAACACTCACTGTCTTATCAGGAATTCCAATGTCAGTTTCAGCTTCAAGACTAGGCTTTTCGGGGCCTTTTACGCCAATTTTCAGGTGAGCTTCAGGCATTTTTGCATGAACATCACCGACTTCTGGTGCCCCTTCTACAGAGATACTACCTTCCTTTGAGCCATGAGGAAACATTTTCTTTGGAAGTTTGGCCATCTTTGACATAAATCCTCCTTCACATGGCTTGCCTATTTCTGGACCAGATATTTCGATGTGCCCTTCAATGCCTTGTGGCAAATCAACACTCACTGTCTTATCAGGAATTCCAATGTCAGTTTCAGCTTCAATGCTAGGCTTTTCAGGACCTTTCACACCAATTTTCAGGTGAGCTTCAGGCATTTTTGCATGAACACCACCAACTTCTGGCGCTCCTTCGATAGAGATGCTACCTTCCTTTGAGCCATGAGGAAACATTTTCTTAGGAAGTTTTGCCATCTTTGACATAAAGCCACCATCTGATGGTTTACCTATTTCTGGACCAGATATTTCAACTTTTCCCTCAATACCTTCCGGCAAATCAATACCAACACTTTTATCTGGCATTCCAATATCAGCTTCAAGGACTGGCTTTTCAATACCTCTCACATCCATTTTCAGGTGAGCTTCAGGCATTTTAGCATGAACATCACCGACCTCTGGTGCCCCTTCCACAGAGATGCTACCTTCCTTTGAGCCATGAGGAAACATTTTCTTAGGAAGTTTTGCCATCTTTGACATAAAGCCACCATCTAATGGTTTACCTATTTCTGGACCAGATATTTCAACTTTTCCCTCAATACCTTCTGGCAAATCAATACCCACACTTTTATCTGGCATTCCAATATCAGCTTCAAGGACTGGCTTTTCAATACCTCTCACATCCATTTTCAGGTGAGCTTCAGGCATTTTAGCATGAACATCACCGACCTCTGGTGCCCCTTCCACAGAGATACTACCTTCCTTTGAGCCATGAGGAAACATTTTCTTAGGAAGTTTTGCCATCTTTGACATAAAACCTCCATCTGATGGCTTACCTATTTCTGGACCAGATATTTCGATGTGCCCTTCAATGCCTTGTGGCAAATCAACACTCACTGTCTTATCAGGAATTCCAATGTCAGTTTCAGCTTCAATGCTAGGCTTTTCAGGACCTTTCACACCAATTTTCAGATGAGCTTCAGGCATTTTTGCATGAACACCACCAACTTCTGGCGCTCCTTCGATAGAGATGCTACCTTCCTTTGAGCCATGAGGAAACATTTTCTTAGGAAGTTTTGCCATCTTTGACATAAAGCCACCATCTGATGGTTTACCTATTTCTGGACCAGATATTTCAACTTTTCCCTCAATACCTTCCGGCAAATCAATACCCACACTTTTATCTGGCATTCCAATATCAGCTTCAAGGACTGGCTTTTCAATACCTCTCACATCCATTTTCAGGTGAGCTTCAGGCATTTTAGCATGAACATCACCGACCTCTGGTGCCCCTTCCACAGAGATGCTACCTTCCTTTGAGCCATGAGGAAACATTTTCTTGGGAAGTTTTGTCATCTTTGACATAAAGCCACCATCTAATGGTTTACCTATTTCTGGACCAGATATTTCAACTTTTCCCTCAATACCTTCTGGCAAATCAATTCCCACACTTTTATCTGGCATTCCAATATCAGCTTCAAGGACTGGCTTTTCAATACCTCTCACATCCATTTTCAGGTGAGCTTCAGGCATTTTAGCATGAACATCACCGACCTCTGGTGCCCCTTCCACAGAGATACTACCTTCCTTTGAGCCATGAGGAAACATTTTCTTAGGAAGTTTTGCCATCTTTGACATAAAGCCTCCATCTGATGGCTTACCTATTTCTGGACCAGATATTTCAACTTTTCCATCAATGCCTTCAGGCAGGTCAACAGTAACGGTCTTATCAGGTAGTCCAATATCAGCTTCTAAGCCTGGCTTTTCAGGACCTTCCAACTCCATCTTGAGGTGAGCTTCAGGCACCTTTACCTGTAGTTCACTTGCAACATCTGGTACCTCTCCGACTGTAACACTTCCCTTTGTGCCATGGGGAAACATCTTCTTGGGAAGTTTGGCCATCTTTGACATAAATCCTCCTTCAGATGGCTTACCTATTTCTGGACCAGATATTTCAATTTTTCCTTCAACACCTTGTGGCAAATCAACACTCACCGTCTTATCAGGAATTCCAATGTCAGTTTCAGCTTCAAGGCTAGGCTTTTCGGGACCTTTTACACCAATCTTCAGGTGAGCTTCAGGCATTTTTGCATGAACATCACCAATTTCTGGTGTCCCTTCAACAGAGATACTACTTTCCTTTGAGCCGTGAGGAAACATTTTCTTAGGAAGTTTCGCCATCTTTGACATAAAGCCTCCTTCAGATGGCTTACCTAATTCTGGACCAGATATTTCAACTTTTCCATCAATGCCTTCAGGCAAGTCAACACTCATGGTCTTATCAGGTAGTCCGATATCACCTTCTAGGCCTGGCTTTTCGGGACCTTTCAACTCCATCTTAAGGTGAGCTTCAGGCACCTTTACCTGTAGTTCACTTGCAACTTCTGGTGCTTCTCCAACTGTAACACTTCCCTTTGTGCCATGGGGAAACATCTTCTTGGGAAGCTTGGCCATCTTTGACATAAATCCTCTATCTGAATGTTTACCGATTTCTGGAGTGGCTATCTCAATTTTTGTTTCTCCGCCTTCTGGCAAATCAACAGCCACTTTCGTATCAGGCAATGCAAACTGAGCTTCTACTTCCGGTTTTTCAGGACCTTTCATATCTATCTTAAGGTGAGGTTCAGGCATCTTTACCTGAATGTCACCAACACTGTCAGCTGCTCCTTCAATAGAAACACTTCCCTTTGGACCATGAGGAAATATTTTCTTGGGGAACTTGGCCATCTTTGACATAAATCCTCCATCTGATGGTCTGCCAATTTCAGGAGTGGACGCCTCAACTTTTCCATCAACACCTTCTGGAAAGTCAACAGCCAGTTCTCTATCAGGAAGTCCAATTTCAGCTTCTAACTCTGGTCTTTCAGGCCCTTTCACTTCCACGTTAAGCTGAGCTTCAGGAATCTTTATCTGAGCTCCACTGATTGCTTCTGGTGCTTCAATTGAAACACTTCCTTTAGAACCATGAGGTAGCATTTTCTTGGGGAGCTTGGCCATCTTTGACATAAAGCTACCATCTGGTGCCTTGCCAATTTCTGGAGCAGACAGTTCGACTTTTCCTTCCATGCCATCTGGCAAGCCAACAGTCACCTTGTTATCGGGCAGTGCAATCTCACTTTCTAGTTCTGGTTTTTCAGGAGCTTCTGCATCTGCCTTAAAATGAGCCTCAGGCATCCTCACATGAATTTCACCAAGACTTTCTGACGTCCCTTCTACAGAAACAGTTCCTTTTGAGCCATGGGGAAACATTTTCTTAGGAAGCTTGGCCATTTTCGACATAAATCCACCATCTGATGGTCTGCCAATTTCAGGGGTGGATACCTCCACTTTTCCTTCAAGTGGTTCTGGTGAACCAACAGCCACAGTTTTACCTGTCATTACAATGCCACCCTCCACTTCAGGTCTTTCGGGACCTTTTACATCCATCTTGAGGTGAGTTTCAGGCATCCTCATCTGAACATCAACTTCAGGCGCATCTTCAACAGAAACACTGCCCTTAGAGCCATGGGGAAACATTTTCTTAGGAAATCTTGCCATCTTTGACATAAAGCCACCATCTGATGATTTACCAACTTCTGGTGTTGAAATCTCAACCTTTCCTTCTATGCCTTCTGGTAGGTGAACATCTACTTTCTTAGACGGCAGTGTAATATCACCTTCTAGTTCAGGCTTTTCAGGACCTTTCACGTCCATCTTAATATGAGCTTCAGGCATCTTTACCTGAACATCACCAATGCCTTCTGGTGCCCCTTCAATAGAAACACTTCCTTTTGAGCCATGGGGAAACATCTTCTTAGGAAGCTTGGCCATCTTTGACATAAATCCTTTATCTGAAGGTTTGGCAAGTTCTGGGACTGGCATTTCAACTTTTCCTTCCATGCCTTCCGGCAAGTCAACCACTTTTCTATCAGACAAACTAACATCACTTTCCACTACAGGTTTTTCACCACCTTTCACATCCAACTTTAGGTGAACCTCAGGCGCCTTTGCTTGAATATCGCCAATTTCTGGTGTCCCCTCAACAGAAACACTGCCCTTTGAGCCATGAGGAAACATTTTCTTTGGAAACTTGGCCATCTTCGACATAAAACCTCTTTCTGATGATTTCCCCATTTCAGGAGTCGACAACTGAAGTTTGCCTTCAATGCCTTCTGGTATGTCTGCAGCCACTTTCAAATCAGGCAGTTCTATATCACCCTCTACTTCAGGCTTTTCAGGACTTTTCACATCCATCTTTAGGTGAGCTTCAGGCATTTTCACCTGAACATCAATGCCTTCTGCTGCGCCTTCAACAGAAGCACTTGCCTTTGAGCCATGAGGAAATATTTTCTTTGGAATCTTGCCCATCTTCGACACGAAGCTATCGTCAGATATTTTGCCAATTTCTGGAGTCGACATTGCAACTTTTGCTTCTGTACCTTCAGGAAAGTCCATAGCCACTTCTTTATCGGGAAGTCCAATTTCAGCTTCTAATTCTGGTCTTTCAGGACCTTTTACATCCACTTTAAGCTGAGCTTCAGGAGCCTTTATCTGAGCTCCACTGATTGCTTCTGGTGCTTCAATTGAAACACTTCCTTTAGAACCATGAGGAAAAATTTTCTTGGGTAATTTAGCCATCTTTGCCATAAAGCCTCCATCTGATGGCTTAGGGACACCAGGATGTGATATCTCCACCCTGCCTCCAATACTCTCTGGTATCTCCACAGAAACTCCTTTTCCAGGCAGAGTATCAAAATCTGCTTGAGGCTCATCTGGAATGTTCGCCTTTATATCCAGATTACTTCCTGCCTTTGGAATACTACCATGAACATCCAGGGGTTGTGCTGACAAGCCCTGAGGTGCTTGAACTTTTGCATCCTCAGGAAGCAACTTCTTTGGCATTGTTGTCATTTTAGACATGACGTCATATTCAGCCGATTTGCCCAGCGTGTCCAAGCTTGCATCAATATGTCCTTCGGGTCTGTCAGGTAGATTTGGTGTCCCTTTCTTTGTGGGCAATGTGATATCGACTATTGTTTCAGGCACTTCAAAGCCTTTACCTCTTGTTTCTATCTGTAGTTCTGGCTGCGAGAACTCAATGTCAATGCCTTTCATAGCAACTGATGGTCCTTCTACTGAAACACCATCCTTGGAATCATGTGAGAAAATCTTTCTTGGTAGCCTAGTCACCTTAGAGATGAAGCCTTTCTCGGATGACATAGATGGGTCTTGAGCACTCAGCTCAATGCTCCCCTCTACACCTTCAGGTACACTGGCCGCAAGTTCTTTTGGCAGTGTGTCAGATACCATTACCTCTTTATCTGTGTCTAGTGTAAGCTGTGTTTCAGGAACAGAAACATGGATACTTTCAGCTGATATTGATGGCTCTTCCACTGAAACATCACCTTTGAAACCATGAGGAAACATTTTTTTAGGAAATTTAGCCATTTTTGTCATGAAACCACTCTTTGTTGGTTTGCCATGCTCAGGGGTACTTGTTTCAATAGTGCCTTCTGCTTTATCTGGCCATTCAAGAGTGGTTTCCTTTGAAGTGAGTGAAAGCTCAACATCTGAATGGATATCTGGATGCTTTCCATCAACAGTAACCTCCAATTCTTTTGGCTGTGACTTGATTCCGCTAATGTCAATATCTATCATGGGCTCTTCAACAGAACCAGCCACTTCTACACCAGAAGGAAACGATGTTTTAATACCTTTACTCTTTTTCTTTATTTCAATATCTGGTAATTCTGGTTTGCCTACCTTTTTAATACCAATATCCACCCCGGAGGGCAATGACGTACGGCTGCTAATATCTACATCAATGGAAGCCGGCAGTGTTTGAGTATCGTCCTGTTTGATCTTAATGCCTTTTTCTTTTTTCTTCAATGTAGCATCCAATTTTGGCTCCTTTTTGGCTTTTTGTTTTGAGGAAGGAAGACTTTCACTCGCTGAAGAAGGTTCATCTTCTGATGAACTAGTCTTTGAACTGCGTGGAAACATTTTCTTTGGAATTTTGGCCATTCTCGCAAAGAATCTACCATCTGATTCTTTAACTATGTCACCCGTGCTTGTTTCTAAGTCTTCCCCGTCCTTTGCTAGTGCATCTTTTGACCCTTTTGAAGTAAATTTAGATGTGCCTACTTCTACATCCACACTTTTTATTTCATGTAAGGGCTTCTTTGACGGCTTTTCACTGGCTTTTGGCAAAGTGGCAGACTTTGGAAGCTTTCCAGACTTCTTTTTAGCAATAGGACTGCTTTCGGAAATTGATGATGGCTCTTCATCTGAAGCACTAGCTTTACCACTACGTGGAAACATTTTTTTAGGGAGCTTAGCCATTTTTGAAAGGAAACCAGTATCCTGTGATTTGCCGTCGGAGACAGAAAGCTCAACATCTTTGTCAACAGGCTCTGTAACTTCTTTTAGGTCTTTCTTTCTCTGCTTTAGTGGACTTGCTTCTTTTTGTTCTTTATGCTTTTCAGCATCACTTGTGTCAGGAATCTCAACTTCAAAACTAGGAAGCCTCTTTTTATCTTTATCTCCAGAGCTGCCTGTCCCCTCTGGACTTTTACTGCTTCTTTGTCGCTTAATATGGACTATTTCAACAATTTTTCCAGGAGTTTCTTTTACAATTTTCTCCACTTTCTCTACAAGGTTACCTTCAGGACTTTTTTGTACTCGCTTCTCCTGTTCCTCTATTGAAAAATCTGCTCCAAGTGACCCATTTTCCCCAGTTCTGGTTAGGTCAGGAGACAAGGAACGCTCTTTGCTCCTTCTTTTGAAAGAGGATGTTTTTGCAATATCTTTCTTAGGTGTCACATCTTCCTCAGGCAATGTACTTCCAGCATAACCTGCTGCAGTTGCACTGTCGGACGGGGTGTACGTATCCCTCAATCTGGGCAAAGTGTAATCAGGGCCTGGAGGACTTGGGCTCTTTTCTTTCTTATCTTTCTTCTTTTCTTTTTTCAGCTTGCCATCAGCAGCTGGCTCTTTGGAGGCATCTACAGCCTCTCTGATGCTTGAGACAGTCATGGCATCAGTGGTACTGGTGAAGTCCCTTTCAGGTGTGATACTGTCCCTGATCCTAGGCAGGCTGTAGTCAGGCCCTTGGGCTTTGGGGCTCTTCTCCCTCTTGCTTTTCTTCTTTGGGTCTCGAGGAGGAGCTGTCGGGCCTGTCTCAACAGCTGCCTGTTGAGTGACCTCTGCAGAATCAGTCTTCAAGACAGGTTCTTCTTCGAAAGTCTCTTCGACAGCCATCCGGGGAGCTGCCTTCTCCTTTGAACTTCCTCGCACAATGCGACCAATTGCCGCTGATATTGGAGATCCTTTCCTGACTCCTGGAACGGCCTTGCTGGTTCCTGTCCCCATAGACATTTTAAAAAGTCATCCCCAGCCACAAGCTGATTGGCTTAATTGAAGCAATAGCAATGTGCCATTAAATGCATCTAAAAGTACAAAATTTCACATCCACTATATTCAAGCAATAAGTTACAAGGCAAACTACAAAAGTCAGACATCCTGATATATTTCTAATATTTTTTGCACATTTAGACACATTTAATTATTGACTCTTATGAATCCAAGGATCTTCACCTCTGTCAAAAAAGAAGACTATGTCCTATTTATACTAAGTGCATGCAGAAAATATAATATAAAGGCAAGTTTCATTACAAGACATGCTTTTACAATTAGAGATAAAATTATCATAGTAGAATAATTGAAAGACATATTGTAGTGCAAGGAGGCAACCACCCAAAATATAAACAAGTACATGGTCAATACTATGTGTAGTTATTCCCCTGCACTACAATAAGGCCCTTAGGAAGCACTAACTAGCCCAGCAACAAGTCCTCCTGCAAAATTTTTGCTTGCAAAGCTTTACATGGCAGCAACCATAAGCATGACTTATGCTGTGACAGGCTTCATTAAAATGCCTCCATTCGTTTCACCAAAAGTCAGAAATCTAAGAACCTTACACATCACATCTTTTTTGTTGCTCCATGATGAAATGCAGCTGGTGCTATGTATATTACTCATGTCTCATAGTTTTCTGTACTGTTCAGTCATGCGAGACAATGCCGTTTGACACAGCATAATCGCAGCCACTAGCCACTAAATCACCCAGATATGATATTACTGTCAAATCAGTAATGCAACAGAGTGCAATAGTTGAATTTAACCTCTGAATCTCTTGCCTAAATACTGTGTAAGTATAGCAGTATCACATCTTAGTAAAGCATAATCTCCTATCCTATGCTAACGGGTACACATGAATACATAAAACACAAGCTGTTTGCCTCTTTGCATGCAATACTATTGCAATATCAAACTCAACTTTAGCACTGGACATTGCCATATGTGTCCTGAAAATTGTGTAAGTGTAAAAAAACAAACCAAATATCAACAAAGACTGCTCCAAAGCACAGCTTGCAATGTGAAAAAATAGCAGCATGCGTGTATAGTAGCCAAGCAAGCGGTGGACCTTTTTGAAAAAAATTTCACAGGCTCACTTACGGCCCGGCTTCTCAATGTAGTCAGAAGAGGGGCAACTGTCAGTCCACTACAGGGGGGCGAGGTCAGGTGACACACTAGCAGACTTGAAAACATTCCATTCCACTGTCAAGTGCTCTTAAAATATAGCCTCTATAACTCATCTTCATTCAAGTTATTGTTTAGGCTATATGGGTTATGAAATAAACACTGCAGGATTAGAAGAATATAGTATGGGAAAGAGCTGGCTGGTAAACTACAATAACAGCGTTCATGTATCTTGCCCACGCAACGAACACTTAATGGACATGACAGACTGTACGCCCCCTTTGTTTGGCTCCCAGCGAGCCATAAGCATATATTTCTGTGTGTGCGTCTTCAAAACAGTCTGTCTCTCTGCACTAATGTAGCATCCAAATAATTCTAACCAAAATGTAGATTTTAGCCCATACATTGTTTAAGTAACATCTCAATCGTCCTTCGTAAGAGTTGAGCCCATACATAATTTTTTTATAGAAAATATTGAAGCCTTACTATTACAACAAAGACATATAGCTGCAAAAAGAAATGACAAATAAAAACGATGCACACAAAAGTAAATATAAATGACAAGTAGTGCATTTACGATGATGCCTGGAACAAAAAAGCTGTGAAAAGAAAGGTAGTTTCCCAAAGAATATAACAAACGAGTATCACAAATACTTTGTAGATAGCCAGTTAGCAGTACTCATGCTTCATACTATCAATTATTTCAAGGTAAGTATTTCATGTTTAAAGATCATAAAAAAGCTGAAACGAGGAAAATAAGTAGGAGGTATTCATGAAGAGCATAAATTAGTTCTAGAAATCATCCTTGCCTTCATGGTATTGCTAAGTACACACAAAGGTTATTGTGCAAGCAATAACATGCTCATAAAGCTGTCTAAATTAGTTCCACGATATGTCACACAACTGGTGCATGCCTTCCTTTTGGTGAGGCCATTGATGAGATAAGCAGTATAAGTAAGTATTGTGCTGATCTGCCATTCCCTGCCTCTCACTTACTGCGCAAAATGACACTCACACAACTATGTTCATGGTCACGAAATTCTTCACAAAAAGCAATTGGTTCACTGAAAAATAAATGCCTGCACAATTATTCAAAAAGGCACGTAATTTGTGTTTGAATACCTTCATGAATATTTTTGCTTACTACAGTGCAATATTTCCAAAGCGTACATTTTCAACAATACAGAGCATTTTTACAGATATATTTATGTGGGCTGTAGACAATGTGCAGTGTTATCACCAGTTATCATTACAACTGGAGTCGTTATGAGGACTCGAGCGCATATCAAGTTTCCATGCACATTATATCAAGGATCTCAAAACAATGTCTTTAACAGAGTTAGCACAGAACACTGTAAACCACTCCAAGAATGAGCCTGCTTCAGTCCGCACACAAAATCTGCATGTACAAGCATGGCACCTGCTGCAACCAAGCTGCAAGCAGCAGCATCAGCAGCCACTACAACACGCCATGGGTTCCCAACAATGTTAGCAAGTTAAGAAAAAAAGCAGCCACTAGAAATAAAATTGGCAGCTGCAAGGCTGCACAGTACTGGCACAAGAGTGAAATTATCACAGCAGTACACAAATGACCAAAACAGAAGCAGCTGAATTTGCTGCTCATCAAATCAGCTGGTATGACTATTGTTTTCCAGAAAATGACAGGATTTTTTTATATATTACTTTATAAACAGCAGAGGCTGTCATGTAGACAAATACCTAATATCATAATCTAGCTAAGTGCTCTATTTCCTTCCAACAAAATCTTATTTCTCGAGAATTGCACATGATATTTCACACCTTGTGCTGAAGTACTATGCACACACTGGTAATGCAGCAATAGCAGTTAACATTTAACATTGCACTGTGCAGATCAATAGTTACACAAGCAGCAAGACCTTCACAAAAAAAGGCACATTGGAACCTGGTAGTCCAACATTTCCAAGACTATACATTGCCCATGAGAGTGCAGTCTCGTGTCAAATATCAGTGTTATAGTTTAATGACTATATACCAAGCAAGAGCACTTCTGCTAGCTTTGGAGCTGTGAAAAGAAAACTAAAAAAACAGCAGTTACTTACACACTGCAGAAATATCACAACATAAAAATAGTCTGGATTATTAAAAATGCAAAAAAAAAAGAACAGGAACATTGTTTCATATTACCAGAGTTAAGCTATGCCATCAGATCCTTCTAAGAAAAAAGAAAACACGCCTTGTAATTGTTTTTTAAAAAACACTCAAGTATTGTAGCTCTTGCATGATAAATTAGTATTTCAGCTCGCGTGAAACCACTTATTTTAGAATGATGTGATATCAGCTAAAAGACGCTAATAGTCAAATTGCAAGATATCCTAATGAAGGCCTTGCAGTATGGCACATATTCTTCACATTGCCACACAAAAAAAAATACATCTGCAAAACAATCATTGAAATACACATTTTGAGCAGAACCAAGCAAAATAATTAAACAAAACAACATATAGGTTTTAATTTGAGCACATAAGACTGGCTTGCAATATGCACGGCAAACAGTGTTAGAAACGGTGCAGCGTGTCAGTAGCTAGAGCGAGCACATTGAAAGCAGGGCCGAAACCCCAGCACAACTGTTGCAAAACATATGCTTGTGGTGGAAAAAAGTAACAAGCAAGCATAGCAATGGCTTGTGAGCAGCTCAAAAACATGTGCATGATGTAAGTGCTGTGACAATTCAGTGTTAGCTAATTACGACTTAACGTCTATCCTTACATAGAAAAAGATGTGCGACTAGAAACAAGGAAATATAACCTTTAAGGCTGCGTGATATCTATTCCATTATACAAAAATATACCAGCTGCCACACAAAATTAGTCAAGGAGGCACCTCAAGATGACATAGCGTTTATCACATACTGAAAAATGCTAACGAATGAGTTAATATTAACCAAATCACAGCTTTTACTCTAAGCACACTAACAATATTTTCATGAACTGTAGGATGGATGTCTAGCTATATAACAGCACACAGCCATGACCATCTTTTTAACACTTATACATAAATTTTATAGTTACTGTTCAGTATGTGCAGTGTCATCTGTATTAACTGAAAAAAGACATATTAAAATACCTCATTACAGGATCATATTACTACTTTTTCAGCAAACGTTGAATACAACAAACCACCTTTAACCGAAAATTATGATGGTCAAATTTCATTTTCCATTATTTCAGACAAAAGAAGGATTAATTCTTAAAGGGACATTAAAGACAATTCCACATATGACTTTATAACTGAGACATTAGTACTCGTAGTCATTATATCAGTTCTATTACATATCGGTCATGCTAGAAGCAAATTCCTTGAAGAATATGCTCAAAAGGGGCATTATTTCTTGCTCCCTGAAACACGTTTTGTTACTTTCTCAAATATCCAGTGGCATCTTAAGAGCCCTGCATCCCATCTTGCCAGCATAGCTGCTTATTTGCCTTCCTCCGGCTACCAGTATTTCACACTCTTATGTCATTGCAAATGAGCTTCGTCAAGTGCCATGAGCCATATATTATGCTCATAAGAGTTAAGTGTGATATGTAGTTTTGCTGGATTTGCAACTCTCTGCTTCTGGATGACAATTTTTCCCTTTCATATTTTCGGAGAGATCACACACAGTGTTTCAAGTTTGCCTGCACCACTGCGGACAATTACAGAAGCCAACTGTACTTTACATAAAGGGAACATGCAACAGATTAGAAATTCAGACAAAGAGGTGGCATTATATTTATGGAAGGACGAGCACAGAGTAAAGCGTATTTGTTGACAGTAAAACAAAACATGAAGCACAAAAATAAATTGAATATTGAGCAATAGCACGGTAAAATTATTTTAATAAATTTCCACAAGAAGAAAAAAAGATGTGCTAAATATTGCCATAAGAGACTTCACATAACAAATGAGAAATACGAGATATTAAGCAGTGACAATGCCTTCTGTACCATGTTACGTTGATAGTCCATGTGGCATTCCCATGTGTTTTCTCTTTTCATACATTTTGTAAAAAGAAAAATAGGTATTGCAGAGAGGTTACAAAGGTGCTTTTACATTTCATCCCCAAAATGTCATTAAAGTGAAATTTACTTTATTGTCCCTTTAAGAATTCCTTTTTATCAATATATTAATATGCTTCTTAAAATCATTTGACGGTACAAAGAGTGTGAAAATATTCAGGCACTTTAAGATGAAGCGACTACAATCCACAATGAAAAGCCCACTTACCCTTAGCCTCAGAACCTGTGTGCTTCTCATGGACCGATCCAGTCTCGCTACTCGTCTCCTCCGCCGACTCGGCCTCCTTGCACAGAGTGTGAGAAACATGATCCCTCATGAGGCCGCCCGTTACCTTGCCCAGAGCAATACTACAAAAGGCTCAATGAACCCACACTACAGAATCCCCTTATACTATGTTCATTCATTCATTCATTCACTCAAAGACAACACTGAACGCAAGGACAGTGGTAGCTATAATATATACCACACTAGAACAGCAAGTCTAGAATGTAGAAAGGACAGCAAGTTAGAAAACACTTTCAATAAGGAAGAGTGCTACCTCACAAAAAAATTTTTCCAGTGTATTATATTACCAGGGTTATGAATAGCCTGAAGGTTCTTGTAAAGCCTGAAGCATGCACAGATGCCCTCTGTGCATACCTTCAAGAGTATAGGGTGGAGCATGCACATTGGGCAACTGTAATTGTTCAATGTTTCTTTTCTTTCCTGAGCAAACGCATACATATTCTTTCCTAACAATAAATTTGTTTGTGCCAAGTCAGTGCTTGTCTTGTCTCTTGTCCTTCATTCTCATGCTAGTTTTGCACTGATATTTTTAGAATGTATTCTGTAACTGAAGTAGGCCACTATAGTCATCATAATAAATTCTTTCATAAACACAGACCACACATGTTATTTATTTATTTATTTATTTACTTTCAGCAAACAGCAACAAAGGCAGACCTGCAGGTGACCAGGAAGAAAGCTGTTTAGGATAGCTTGAGGAGACCTGGACTCCACAACACTGAGTATTCAAAAGGTACCACTAAAGGTACCTTTTGAATACTTCCACACACATAGTGGGGAAGGAGAACAGAAGGATAATAATTAACCGAATTTTAGGCAAAGGCCTATTTAGTTCCATGCGCTTCTATAGCGCCACTTTGATATATGAGCTTGAATTAAAGGTTAAGAAGGGCTTTTATAGTGTATAGTGCCTATAAATGCCTATTTTGATGTTTGTGCCTAAATGCCTATAACTGCCTGTAAATGCCTATTTTCAAAATTGGCACCTATATGAACACTATTTAGCCTCCGGTTTCGCTTCCGGGTGCAGTTGGAGACCGTTATTCATGTTAACATGCAATGTTGACTGTTCAGGACTCTATGGGGTTCAACCTAGTCCTCTAGTTCAACCAACTCCCAGAAACAACTGCTAGCAGAAGTGAAATAGGATGTGCCCACAAGCATACGCCGCTGCGCTGGCATGGCGCGAGCGGTTGACAAATGTGAAACTGCAGAGAGCCATCAGGGAGAAGGAGAGTGAAGACCAAAAAAGAAACAAAAAATGTGATGTGCACGCTGTTTTCGTCTTGTTTGCAATCTACTTTATAAGGTGTTCGCCAGGGGAAAAATTGGCTCTATGCAATTCGACCTAGCTAATAGGAGGAATCCCTCCCTTCTAGTCTTTTAGCGATCTGGCTATCTGCTCCTGCTCTGCCCTTCTAAGCCATGCCTAAAAGAAAGACACCCAGGAGTGTGTTGATTCAACGGTAAACACTAGGCTCACCATGCTACAGAATAAACGGAGAGACCATGTTCTGCAAACAGCGCGAGACAAACAACAATTGCACAGCTATGTTCAACTGTTGGCACCTTTGTGCCATCTTAAACAAGAACATTTTTTTCCTGCTGTAGATAGAGGTCGCGCACATCTTTGTTTGAAATTATTTGCATTTATTTAAAAATTTATTGTGCCTATATATACAATGTTGGAGGCCTAAAACACTGTTTTGCCTGGCTATTTCTAGTGCCTAAAATGCCCTTTTTTAATGCCTAAAAATCCGGCCTCTGATAATAATGCACTGAGTAACACAAGGCTCAAACACAATCCTCTAGAAAGAAAAAAAACATAACTTAGAAAAAAAAAACACTGCAAGGTGTCAGTAGTAATTGAAACAAACAAAGAAGGAAGGAAACAGTGGATTTAATGTATTACAAACCCTCCTCCACCGTGTTATTGAATTTTATCCATTATTCAATCACTGAGCAAGCAGTCATGTTGGTCCTGAAGCATTGGGTTTAGTAAACCTCAAGTCTTTTTCTTTTTTTATTAGAGATATTATCAGAGATGCTATTTATGATAATTTACACAACCAGACAGAAAATTACATCAAAACTTTAGCTACAAGACATGCCGCCCTGTGAGGTGCATGCTGGCAGTCAGTTATTGTGGAGAACTGGCTAGCAGTTGATTGCATCTTTAAAGGGCAAAGCACATGACACACGTTTATAAAAAGCGCAAGGTGTGAGACACAGTGCTGCTTTTGCACACCTTTTTAACACAGTCTTTTTTGCCGACTAACTGTGGTATAAAACAAAGACAACATAAAAACAAAGACATGATATGTACAAGTGAATATGAGGAAAATTGTGAATGGTGTTCACTGTACTAGTTACATACTATACGTCATACTCCTCTTTGTATACACCTCCTATTACCACTGTTCCCTCAACACAAATTACGCACCACCGTCATCTCTGTGACACCACTATTTCGATGTCTTATACTGCGCATTTGGGTTTCGGATATCAACACAACTTGTAAACAGTATAATAATAAATATAAAAATTGCATGACATTAATTAATGTTGCGACCTCTGTGGTGCAGAACCCCTTAAAGGGGTCATGAAGCACCCCTTGGGCTTGTTGAAAAAACACATCCTGTGGAAAACTGACACGGCTATGAACTGCTCAGCCAAATATTGCAGTCATGCGCGCCGCGTAAAGGCTACAAGCGGAACGCGAAGTTGGTGTTTTCTCAGGAGCCCTCTTTTCAAACAGAGGCCGGTTCTCACTCTCGTCGGTGGGCGGGGCGTCTGCCGGTTGACGTCGCGATCTGCATCGACGCGTCACAAAAGACATAGCATCCTCATTGGCCGATAGCCGACGTAAATCGAGAGCGGCGTTCGGATCAGATGCGCTTCTTGCCACGGGGTGCC
Organism: Rhipicephalus sanguineus; assembly: GCF_013339695.2. Taxonomy (NCBI): domain Eukaryota; kingdom Metazoa; phylum Arthropoda; class Arachnida; order Ixodida; family Ixodidae; genus Rhipicephalus; species Rhipicephalus sanguineus. The sequence goes on along the minus strand of NC_051176.1, from coordinate 206,450,874 downwards.
GCCACTTGCCGGCACCGCACTCCTCAGTACACGGTAGCTGCACTCGCGCACGCAAATCACAGCGGGAGAGCGATCACGTTTCATGACGCGCACTGACGTAACTTCTCTCCCCCGTGCCGTCCCTCCCTGTCTAGCTTCCAGTGCACTCATCGGCACGAGAAAAGAGAGAAAGCGCTGAGAGCGTGCGCCAAACCCCCGTAACTCCGCTAATTCTTGACGGATTCGAGAAATTTTTGCGGCAATCAATTTGGGAGGTTGTAAACTCCGATACTGAGGTCATTAGATCATTACTTGGAAAAGTGGTTCATGACTCCTTTAAGGGTTTTCTTTACCTCAGCTTGTCACAAGCGATTGACATTTTTTAGCTTATGACAAGCTGATCTTGTCATGAGTATTTCGTCACTTTTTTAATGGTATTTGAGGAGCTAAGGCTGTCTAAGGGCATTTTTTCATGTAGTACATAGATGGCATTGGTGGTTTTGCTTTCGGCGAATTTACATATCTGAATTCTTTTTCACACAAGTTGGCAGCAAGTGTTCCATGTAGGCCAAGTTCACTTTCTTCTCGTGAGATTTTTCGCATACTTTCAAAAAAGCTTGGCATCATCCGTCCTGCGCTTCAATGCAATAGACTGCAATACATCTGATGATGACAACGAAGGTGACCAGGATGTTGACTTTGTGCTTCTTCAAGCAAAGAAGACAGTGATGACACTTTAGACAACAGTAAGCTTCCGAAGAGGGAAAAAGTGGTGATTATACTGTTGCCAGCTCCCATGAATAGTGTTATGCCAAACAAGTAATTTGAACATTTCACACCATAACAAAATTCAGACAATATGGTACCACTGGTTTGAAAAAATGAGCCTTGCGACGATAAACAAATATTGCAGGAGGTTACATGTTGCATAGCATGAAAGTGAACAAATTCGTAGGCCTTTGCATTAGATGCACAGCATTTAATTAACAGCAAAACTTCAAATACGTTACGACATGTGTAATGCATCTGCATAATTTCTGTGTTCCTTTTCTATGCCTGCGCCCACAGTGCCATCTTGTTTCAAGGTAGCCGATGTTGTGACTTGGCAACAGACTGAGCTTGTCTTGGAACTGCGAATGTCCAGCTGTGATTACAGCTGGTATGTGTTTTTAATTGCGCAAGCAACAAGTGACACTCTTGTTTCTCTTCCAAGCACTGTTGGTTGAGCACTTCTGGTTTTCAAAAATTCAGAAAATGTGCTTTAAAAAATAAAACTGCTACCAAATTGATGGTTCTGCTTCAAGTTAAGGGTTATACTACTGGACACATATTGTGTGCAATCTATCTCATGCTTGTGGCAATGTGATATCAGAGCATAAGTTTACTTAAGATAAGGTCCAATTAATAGTCAGGATAATTAATGAAAATTAGTTGAATGAGTTCATTGAAAGAAGAGAGCGTTTCTTGTGAGCAGCAGGGATCATTGCGGCACCTGGCAGAGCAGATCTCAACCATGCGCTTCTTTCTAGGTGGCCTCTGAGGTCTGCTTCAGCAGCGCGTGAAACACAGTTAACCCAAGGTATACACCAGGCCACACGAACACTGACATACGAGTGCAACTACCAAACACTGAAGTCAAGGATTAGGGTCAACTCCAGAGTTTTTAAAAACTTGTGTGTTTGCCTGCTTGCTTGTTTCACCCCTTTACAACAGCCGCAGTAATTGTCTCAGTCATACGCATAGATACTTCACCGGATATTGCTGACGAAATGAACTTTCCTTTCATGTTCTTTACGGATGGGCGAATAGTAAATTTGAGGTTCGAAGCGAATTCGAAGTAAATAGTGATTTGGTCGAGTAATTTCGAATCAAATAGTTCGAATAGTATTTACCGCATATTATTAAGAAAAATGAGCATTTTTGTCATGACCCTTGCATGGTATTTTTAAGTATTGGAACTAGGTATGAGTGAATGTCACTTTTTTGGTTTGAAATGAAGTGGAAGCAGCCTTGAATAGTATCAAGATTTGAATAGCAGTAGGGTGCAAGCTATAAGTGGTGTAATACGTTACAATTTAAAAATTACTATACTTAGCGCATATAAGCCCATATAACACGCTTTTAAACTTTAAAAAATATGTACATTTAACCTTGAAGTGTGGCTTTGCGGCAGTGCAGACTTCCCCTGGATGGGTCGCTTCACAGCACAGCAACCAGACACTGCAGTGAAACCACCTTTACAGGGGATTATGTGCGGTCAAATGTATACATATATTCGTTCATTTTGAATACTTTGAAATTTCGAATAATCTAAATTCGTATCGAAACGAATTCGAATACTGTAATATTTGTTCAAATATTCATAACGCCCGAATATTCGCCCATCCCTCATGTTCTTACATGCAAAAGTCATCATTGGTATCCACGTATAAGTACATCTGCGTACAACTGACCTTCATGAGGTCTTGCTCGTCGTAAGAGACGTCCAAGGAAGCATCCCTCTTCAGTGATGTGTCTTTGGGAGTCCCCAGTTCCTCACGGAAAGTGTCGAACCCTTAGAAAAAGAAGCATTCATGTAGGAAACTAACATAAAGCAAAAAAAAAGAAGTACAACTACTAATAATAATAAAACTAATTTTCTTTTGATCAACATACCGGACTGGTCAAGGTGAACTTTGGCAACAGCTTTTTCAACATCATCAGTCACAAGCTCTACATTGAACATGCATTTGTTGACAATATCTTCACGGTTGATCATCCGCAGTCCTTTCTCCAGGTTGTTTCCTGCAATTTCCCAAGGACACAATAATGCATTTTCTCAGAGTGACTGATCCAAGCTACCAGCTCGCAATAATGAACTTCTACTTTTTAATATACAGTAGAATCTCGGCAAACAGAAATCACTGAAACAGAATTGCTGCTTAAAACTTAATGCTTCTAATTCGATTGGTTTTGTGCTTGACTACTGCACTCCTATACATGTTTCTCTGTAAACAAAACTCCTGCTAAATGAATCATATTTTCCTGGTCCCTTCAGGTGCCGTTTAATGAAATTATACTGTGCCGGGCTGCCATTAATTATAAAATTAAAAGCCAATGCACTTCAATCTCAATCATCCAAAATCTGCTGATACAACTCTGACACACAACTTCAGCTAACGCCCAATTCACATTAGTGACATATATATCCAAGTGTTTTAGAAAGTACAGATGTTAAGAAAACAGAGGGTACATAAACCAAGGTTTTTCTTGGCTGGCTATGCTACCCAATGGAAACAGAGAAAGAAGACAGAAAAGACAAGTCAGAGAAAACACCCAGAACGCACAACTGTTAATTTGAATAGCCTTGCCTGCTGGCACAGAGAACTCAATTATACTGTATCCTGTTCCTGAAAGCATCATCACAAGGCTGTGCTTAGTGTTCCTTGAGGAAATTGTTACACCATAATATCATGAACAGCATAGGTTATTACCCACTCTAACTTAATAATTTTATAAATTATGTACAAAAATTCATTTTTAGAAACGGTGTCTATCCAGGCTTCTTTTCAGCTGCTTCTATATGAGCGTTAGATTTCTACTTTAGGAGGAAGCCTTAACTTTGGGAGGCCGTCTCCGACGACACCCGACGGACGCGTGTAAAGCGTGCGGGGAAAGAGCCACACGGCGGCACATGCTTTGGGAATGTGCCGGGAGAGCTAATGTCGCTGCCGCCGCTCACTTTGAGACGCATGTCAGGCAGGGACAAACTGCTACCACCGTGAGACGGCAGGGGCCGACCGCCGACGCGGCTGTGGTCACTACTGCGGATCAGCTGCGTCGGCGTCGCTGCCGTTGGGAGGCGGCACTCACCAGTGACAAGCTGACCAACCAACTTTGGGCCGTCCGGCAAGCCAAAGATGCTGCCCAGGTCCAAGGGCTTCAAGCCGTCACCTCCTGACGCCATCATCATCAATGGAGAGTGGGACAGCACAGGGGTTACCCCTCTTCACCCCGCCTCACCCGGGATTTTAATAAAGTTCATTCATTCATTCATTCATTCATTCATTAAGCCAGCCCCTAGACTGATATGAATGACATTTGCTGCATTTGGCAAAGAACAGTACGTTCTAGTGCCTGTAGGAGGAATGATTCCAATTTAAAACCTGTAATTTTTCATAAGAATGGTTGGAAATTGGTAACGAAAAAAATAGAAGCACCAAATGTTATGTACAAAGTAACAGTTTATACAAACTCGGTAGAATGTATACGAGGGTTTTACAAAAGTCCCACCCAACAATTAGCGGTATATTTCAAAGCAGTATAACAATACATCAATATTGCTCACTTTAGATGGGTTATTATGTGCAGTTAAACGAGTTGTGACATTGTTTTTCATTGCTGAGTTATAAGGTTGTCAACTTTATCCTAGTTAATTTTTTTTTAAATATTGTGAGACAACGTCAGGTACGGCGGAACGATTGTTGTATTTACAGCAAAGGCGCGCGAACCAAAAACCGAACACCGGCGATCCAACACAATGATGATGATCACGATGATGTGTATGCACAAGTGAAGATGATGACCGACACAGTCGGCGCTCACACTATTTTCCCCCTTCACGAAAGCGGTCAGCAAGACGTCCCTTTAGTAAGGGTACGAACGCCGGATATAGGGCTTCAGGCGAGACACATGGGTGATCTCGGTACCGCGACGACGGCGGTCCGAAGCCGAACTAACAGGAGCGACGCGGTAATTCACCGCAGACGTTCGTTCAAGCACGGTGTAAGGGCCCAGGTATCTGTGAACGAATTTTTCACAGAGCCCCGGTGTGCGAACAGGTGTCCAGAGGAGCACTTCGTCGACTGGGTGGAAAGACACAACTCTACGTGTCTAATCACAGCGAACTTTCCTCTTGGCCTGAATGGCAGAGGTGTTGGCACGGGCAATTTCACGGCAGCGGGCGACGTGGGCAGCGAACTCTTCTGGAAGGGACGCTGATGGGACAGAGGGCGCGGAGAAGAAGGTGGTGTCCAGAACAAAAGACGGTGCACGGCCATACACGAGGAAAAACGGGCTGTAGCTTGTAGTGCGCTGTATGGCCGTATTGTAGGCAAACGTGACGAAAGGCAGTATTGTGTCCCAGTTCTTGTGATCGGGCTGAACATACATAGAGATCATGTCGGACAAAGTTCGGTGAAAACGCTCGATGAGACCATTTGTCTGCGGGTGATATGCCGAGGTGGTCTTATGGATGGTGTCAGAGGCCTGTAGGACTTCAGCGAGGACATGAGAAAGAAACGTCTTGCCACGGTCACTAAGGAGAACTCGAGGGGCGCCGTGGCGTAAGATAATGGCACGCAGGACAAAGTCGGCGACTTTGGAGGCAGCACCAGAAGGAAGAGCTGCCGTCTCAGCGTAGCGAGTTAAGTGATCTACGGCAGTAACGATCCAGCGATGACCGGCGGGTGTAAGCGGAAGAGGTCCGTATAAATCTATGCCCACGAACTCGAAGGGAGCGGACGGGCACGGTAGAGGTTGTAAAGGGCCGGCGGGAAGAGATGTCGAACGTTTTCGGTGCTGGCATGACGAACAGGACTCGACGTACTTGAAAACACTAGTGGAAAGGCCAGGCCAGAAGCAGCGAGCCTTGATGCGATCGTAGGTTTTGTGAAAACCTAAGTGGCCAACCGTCGGGTCGTCGTGAAAGGCTTCTAAAACTTGGAGTCGAAGTGAGCAAGGGATGACTGGGACCCATCGGTTACCGAGAGGATGGTAAATGTACCAAAGGAGCGCTCCATCGTGAAGTTTGAAACGCGCGAGCTGTCGTCGTAAGCGGCTGTTGGGAGCACGGGATGAGCCAGGGAGCCGATCGATGATTGTACGGCAGTATGTGTCTGCACGTTGGAGCGCGGCGATGTCTGCGGACTGAAGCAAGTCAGCCGGCACAGTGGACTTGATCGGACTAAGGCTGGTCATCGGCGTGGTCGCTTCGCTGAGAGGTGCCACACAGGAGGTAGGTGCTTCATGGTTATTTTGCGACAGCGGACAACGCGACAAAGCGTCGGCATCTTGGTGTTTCTTACCCGACCTGTATGTGACAATGTAGTCATACTCCTGGAGTCGGAGCACCCAACGGCCGAGGCGTCCTGACAAGTTCTTCAGAGAGGACAACCAACAGAGCGCATGATGGTCTGTCACGATCGTAAAACGGCGGCCGTACAAATAAGGGCGGAACTTTTGCACAGACCACACGATGGCCAGACATTCTTTTTCAGTGATGGTGTAATTCCGTTCAGCTGGAGAGAGAGTGCGACTCGCGTAAGCCACTACTTGCTCTTGCGAAGTCTGGTCAAGCTGCAGCAGGACAGCGCCGATTCCATGCCCACTTGCGTCAGTGTGTAAGATAGCAGGTGCTGTGGGATCGAAATGGCGAAGAACTGGCCCGGACGTGAGGCATCGCTTGAGGGTCTGGAAAGCAGCTTCACAGTCATCCGTCCAAACGAAGGATGCACTTGTGGTCAGAAGTTTGTGAAGAGGTGCTGCGATAGTGGCGAAATCACGGACAAACCGGCGGAAGTACGACGCTAAGCCGAGGAAGCTGCGAAGGTCCTTTAGCGTAGTGGGTTTAGGAAAGTGCAAGACAGCGGCCACCTTGTCAGGATCAGGTTCAATACCAAGCTTGCTGACGACGTGACCCAACACTTTGATGCTGCGGCTCGCAAACCGACACTTCTTGGTATTTAGCTGGAGACCGGCTTTGGCTAGACACGTTAGTACCTCGTCTAGACGTTCTAGGTGTTGTGAGAAGCTGGACGAAAAGATGACGATGTCGTCCAGGTAACAAAGACAGGTCTTCCATTTTAAGCCCCGCAGTACCGTGTCGATCATTCGCTCAAATGTGGCTGGGGCATTGCAGAGCCCAAAAGGCATCACATTAAATTCGAAGAGGCCATCAGGAGTAGCAAATGCGGTCTTCTCTTTATCAGACTCGTGCATCGGGATCTGCCAGTAGCCAGATCGCAAGTCGAGGCTTGAAAAGTATTCAGCGCCCTGTAAGGTGTCAAGGGCATCGTCAATCCGAGGCATAGGATATACATCCTTCCGGGTAATTTTGTTTAGTGCCCTGTAATCAACGCAAAATCGTACGGACCCGTCCTTTTTCTTAACTAGGACAACAGGAGAAGACCAAGGGCTTGCTGAAGGTCTGATAACGTTGCGTGCGAGCATGACTTGTTCCTCGATAACCTTGCGTTCTGAAGACGAGACACGGTAAGGGCGACGGCGAATGATACGAGACCCATCTGTGTCGATACGATGAGAGGCCGCCGTAGTTTGACCCAAGCCATCCGAACAAACGTCAAAACAAGCTTGGTGTTTCGTTAAAATGGCCAATAAGTCATGGGTTTGGGTTGGAGTCAGGTCGGTACTCAAAGTGGCCTTGAGAGCATTAGATGAACCTCCCGTGGGCGTACACTTTGCGATTGACGAGGAAGGCGATACAGTGACGACACATACCGGTGCTGTGTCGATAAGGCTGGCAACAGTGGACCCCTCAGACAGGAGTTGCGTCTCTGATGTCGTGTTGTAGGCGGTGAGACTGGCATGACCACGTGAAAACCGCACTAGACAACAGGCGAATGCGATTCCTCGAAAAATACACCGCTGATCAGGGACAACCACTGCGTCACCGTCTATAGTATCTCTTGACTTGATTGTGAGAATACGTTCTTGGGCTGGAGGCAGTACAAAATCCGCAGCTGCGACAAGGTGAGGCGATGAGAAATCGTAAGCACTAGAATGCTCGGTGTCCATAATGTGAATAACGGGCGGGCCACACGAAATTACAGCGGAAGCAGCTGACAGGAAGTCCCAGCCTAATATAATCTGGTGAGCACACGAAGAAAGTACAGCAAGCTGAATATGATGGCGAATTCCGTCGATCAGAACACGAACAGTGCACTGTCCAATAGGGTAAATGGGATTGTCATTGGCGCCACATAACACCGGACCAACATACGGAGTTTGCACTTTTCGTAGGCGACGGCATAATTTGCGATGAATGACCAAGATAGCGGTTCCAGTGTCTACAAGGGCGTCCACCAAAATACCTTCCACACATACAGTCAGTAAATTTGCAGGGCGCGCAGGAGGAATTATTGCGTTTAGACGACGAGCAGTTTCCCCTCCAAAAACTGCAGCTTCTAGTTTTCCGAGTGGCTGTCGAGAGGTGTCGGGGCAGAACGTAAGGGCGAAGAAGTACGGCGGAAGGGCGACGGTGAACGACGGCGGGGTGAGCGGGAAGGACGAGGGTCGCCGTGGGACAGAGGAGGAGAAGGCGAGCGTTGTGACGAGGGAACGTAGGGTCCCAAAACGTAGGAATCGGACCTCGGAGTAAAATCTCTCTCGTAGGAAGAATATCCTCGTCGTTCATCTTGCTGGCGGCGGCGGCAAAAGCGGGAGATATGGCCTCGTATGCCACAGTAGAAACAGATGGGGCGTGCAGGGCACCAAGGAGCGGAGTGCTGTTGTGCTGGTGCCTTGGCTGCCATCGCGGCCAAGTGGTCGTATACGACGTCCGCAGGCGCAGGTGGAGTTGGTACCGGAGGCCGTGATAGGACTTCGGCATATGAAGGGGCATGAAAAGCCGCAGGAGACGGGCCACGTGCGACGCTCGTCACTAACGCCAGTTCATCCTTGATGATGTCCCGCAGATTAGAAGGAGGAGAGCGGACGGATGAAGTAGCTGGGCTGCCAGGAACAATGCCGTGAAGTTCCTCTCTCACGATGGTGCGGATGAGGGCGCGCAGTTCATGTTCTCCAGTAAGGCGAGAGTCACAGGAGGCGTGTGGAAGGCGCATTGAGTGGAGTGCGTCCAGGCGTTGGCACGTAGTAATGATATCCTGAACCGAAGTTGGGTTCTGGATGACAAGAGCATTGAAGGCGATAGAGTTGATGCCTTTCAGTACATGACGAATGCGATCGGACTCGGGCATGTCACTCTGGGCACGGCGGCAGAGAGCCAGAACGTCTTCAATATACGACGTGTACGATTCGTCGGGTCCCTGGATGCGAGTAGCGAGCTTCTGTTTCGCTACCTCAGAGCGTCCTGCAGACGTGCCGAAGATCTGACGCAGCTGCACCGTGAATGCTGACCAATCGGGAAAGTCGCTTTCGTGGTTATGGTACCACGTCTTCGCGACCTCCTTGAGGTAAAAGGGAACATAGCGCAGCTTATGTGCCTCGTCCCAATAATTACAAGCACTGGTTCTGTCGTAGTTGTCCAGCCATTCTTCTACGTCCTCACCGCGAAGGCGAGAGGTACGGGGATCGATACCCTGCACCTCCACCACTTGTGAGACGACGTCAGGTACGACGGAACGATTGTTGTATTTACAGCAAAGGCGTGTGAACCAAAAACCGAACACCGGCGATCCAACACAATGATGATGATCACGATAATGTGTATGCACAAGTGAAGATGATGACCGACAAAGTCAGCGCTCACACTATTCCAATCTATTTAAATTCTTATTAAAAAACACGGCCTAAATAAAAATCACCTGCTTTCCTACTACTATTACTTCACTTTTCCTTTTAAATGTAACAATAACAAATTTAATCAGATTTGGCACGATGGGTGTTGAAAAAGAAGGGATTATTCTGCAACGATTAACATAGTGTATGTCATAAAACTGATCTACTAATTGCGCGTTATACCGAGGTATACACAAATGGTATGCTTGTAAATGACACGCACTAAGTGGCAATGTTTATGTAACACTAAGTTGTTTTCTGGAATGTTTGAAAAATGTACCTCAGGCAAGGGCTATACATTGACATTGTACCATTGTACCACATGCATTCAAGAACAGTGGAATAGCACAATGGCTGTTTGAGCTAGCCTTAAATGTACCCCATTTCACTTTTAAGTAGCGTGCCAATTTTTGTTCATAACTGCAAACAGACCCCATGGAGTAACTAAAGAGCTAAAATATGCTTTTAAGTGATACAGTTTGAATAGCCATTGCCAACCACTTGAAGTTCAAGCTGTTGGTAAATGAACAAAAATTATGACATGAATAAGTAAAAAGCCTGTCCCATCAGTCCCACCTGGCATGTATTTGCTCACAAAGCCTTGTCACTGAAAAACAAGCAGCATAGGCTGACCTGTGGCCCGGCCACCAGCCCTCTTCATCCACAGTCGGAGCATTAACAGTGCTTGCTGAGCCAGGTCACTGGGGCATTCTGTGCGAATGGATGCCACATCTTGCTCTGGCACATCTAGTTGTGCTGCCAAGGCTGGCCAGTCTGACCCCAACTCTCGTGCAATGTCGGAGAGCCTCAAATCTGCACGGTGGATCAGCTCAGGCTTTGCTGCATTATGTAATGAGCACCACAGAAAACTCAAATCAGCAAAACTGGGTTTCTTTCTTCACTGTCAATAGTCATTTCAAAAAGTAATTTTGTTAGTTAGCACCGAGGCAATTGAAATATTGTTTACTACACAGAGTAAACTCACTGTCAGAACAATTTAGAGCAAAGATCTGTTTTTGGTCAATTAAGATACTTAGCAATTAACCAATGCATTCAGCTTTCTGCAGAAATCTTTGAAATATGTATATGGACAGCTGGGAATGGAGGCTACTTCTGACAATTAAGATTTCCTCGAGCTGAGACAAATGTAGATGTTTTATAGGAGTGCTGACATGAAAATCTTGTCTTTTTATTTTTATGCTTCATTAGGTATCGTATTTGTAATTATGGTATCAAGCCTCAATTCCTTAAGAACATAACAAATAATAATAATTTAATTTTACCACTTAAAAATGAATGACTACAGATTCGAAGTAGGAGGCCAGTTACATCATGGAAATGGGATGCGGTGGCCATGTCACACCACAAATCCCTCACTGACATGACAGTTAACCAGGTGTAGCGGCTGAAGGCCAATCAATGACCATGTTGCCAAAAGTCAATGAGACACCAGTCCTTCCCGACACTTAATTGCAAGTGTTAGCAAGTACCATCAAAATATTCCCCTTAGCAGGCATTCTGCTTGCAGTGCAACTGCCAAATAAGCATAGACAAGTTGTACTGATTGTCCTGTCCCCACGAATTGTCTTGAACAATACTAGACATCTTGGTATATTATAAAATGCTGAAGAAACATTTGTGGCAAGAGGATGTTGAAAATCTTGTTAAAACGTCTACTTCAAGTTATGTAGATGTACCACTGTTTTTCAGCACAAATACTACTTCCTAGCAGATTGTGCATTTACGTTTCTAAACTTTGTAAAAGGCTTAATTTCTTTTAAAAAGCTGCATTGTCTTGATTCTCCACAAAGACCTGTGTAGTTAATCATGTTTAGCAAAATATAATTCATGAACAGTATGAATATGGCCACCAGGAAGGTGCCATAAAAACAATAAAATGTAATTACGATATGCAAAGACAAGCTACGTGTTCTGTGGTGGATGTTTTTATACACGTAACAGAGCTCGATGCCATTCTTCATGAAAATATGGGCAGAGACTGTCCATTTTCTCTTATTCTTTGAACATTTTTGTGCCTCAGAACTACCGTATTCACTCACATGAATTTCTTTTTTTTTTCCTTCCCACAAAATGATCGCACCCCGAACTTACAGTCACGGTGACAGCGGTTATGTCCATTATGATGCCACATCTTTATCATTCAGCGAGGCAGCCACTGCACAAAACACTGCGCAGAGGCACCTTGCTTTGTACTGTTTTGCCATGAATGCAGTATGCAAGTTACACATCTGCCGTTAAGGGCTATTGAGTATTCATGCACTTGAGCACAGTACTGTCCCACACCAGTGGCATTAGCTGCAATGAGCACAGACTCATAGTGCTCTCCCTCACGCAACCTTTGCGTTGTCGCGCGTAGTACATGACTCAACGACACAGGGCTTTGCTTTGCTAATGCTAAATTGCCAACGCAGTACGGGATTGCATGACGCGTTCGACATTTTATGGTCTGGTGCTATCACTGCCCCTTCTGATCCTCACAATAAGCGCTTCCTCTTTGCTGCCGCATATGTTTAGATAAAGGTTGCGTTTGGCTCTTCGTACACGATTCCCGTTTACAACTTATCAAAACGAGCATTGGTCTGCCGCAATTTACGGTCATGTAGTTGCGCATCAGCGAAGGTTTTCTCAGGCCTACAGGCAAGCACTCCACCAGTAGCATCAGTGCACAATTGCCGTAGCAACAGACAATCGGAGGTCTGCATACATAGTGAATTTCATTAGGCCTGCCATTATCACTGCTGTTTTTACATATATATTACCACTTTCCAGTGCAGCCAGTGCATGCAAGGAGGGTGGCAATGGAAAGGCAAAACTATCAGCTTTTCAACATTGCCAAGATAATGGTGATCGGTGGTGACAAAGATGAGAAACACCTCCAGGAATTCAGGCTTTTGCCCAATTTTGAATTTTGAGCTCCTTTCTCACCGTGTGCACTGATTAAGTTATTTTCTGGGCACAGTGTGGCTGCAGCCAAATCACTTTCATGTAGCATAGATCAAGGCATTCAACATGCCAAAAAGGGCAGTCCCCCCACCACCACCACCACTTTTTTTTTTTCAGATTTCGTGATCCCCTGCATACATGCCGTGCTTTCTGTGGAACAAATGATGCAAAACAAAGTGAACGTGTGCCTCTAGTATAAAGGAAGGCCTTGTTCAGACCGATTCTTCTGCTATGCTCACGGCAGCCATTGTAAATATTCTGACGTACAGCTTGATTCTTCCCCCCAAAATTTTACCCCACGTACTGCCGCTTCTCATGCCTTGTGTGCCACCGTATTGTTGTTCTCTTCAAGTTGGTATTGCCATGCCCAACTTAGGGACAATTACTTCGCCATTAGTGTATGAACTCGATCAATTGTCAGCTGCGCTAAGCCTATAGCACAACTGATTTCGATCGCTGAATGCGATCTTCACCTGTTCAAACTCCATGTGGACGAATGGCAAGGGCTGGAAAATAGTGCATTTTCACTTCGGAAACACATTTAGAGTACGCATGACCACGAATAAGTATGCATGCAAGTGAAGCTGTTGCACGTTAATCGCATCTTCAGTGCGAAGTTATTGCTCAGCAGCGGATCGCGCCAGTCGGCCACACTGGTTTTGTTGGCATGAAAGCATTAACATAACGGGACTTGCTGTCGTTACTGTTCTCTAGCTATTTGGCGTCAGTGTCATGCACGTTGACAACTTCTCAGGGTCAATGTCACAACGGCCTAGTGCGCTGACCTTGCTGCAGGCCACTCGCACATTCCCAACAATTCGTCTCTGCTCCACGAACCGTCTATGCCGCAGAGAATATTTCCACATGCGCATGCGCACTCCGAACATGCAAAAGGCGGATTTCATGTGGTTGCAAGCACATGCAACACTGTACTAGCATCGCATAGTAGATACAAAAAGCGATGTATATTGCATTACTGCAAAGTTTGGTTGTAGCGCCAAGTAACAAAGTTCACTTAGTTACTTCATGCTACAACCAAACTTTGCCATGAAATGCCAACTAGCCTGCGTTGACACCCTTATTCAGCTTATTGCATTACCACACTTGCAATGACGCATAACATGCTCCCACTATGCTCACATTTCAACTAAGCATCTGGTCTAATGGAATGCACTTTTGAAGAAATGGTCAGATCTACGTTGCAGTCCTGTCTCTATTCATGTTTGCTTCAAACTGTGCCTTCCCATAAGAAAAAGATATCAAAATGCACTTCATCAAGAGATGTTGGCAAAAGATAAAGTACCATATACAAATTTATGGCAAAATCTTTCTTTACAGTTCACTTAAGAATATCCCAGAACAGACTGACATCTTTAAAGCTAATTAAACAATGATCTATTGTCTCTGCTACATCAAAAGAATGGCAGTAAGCTGAAGAAACAAAAATATTTTTTCTTTATAACCATGTTTTCACTGGCAGTGTTTCAGAATGGAGTTTATAAAAGAAGGTTTTTGAGTTAGGAGGAGGAATAAACGTTTATCGTTCAAAACGGTGTCACGGTGCTAGTCCTGCTTCTACCCTAGGTGGGAGGTCTCCTTATTCCAGGAACCCTCTGGCGAAATATGTTTTTCAAACTCGTTTCATGGAGTTTAATGAATAAAAGTGAGGCAGAAAGAGTATGGATATTAAATCCTTATACAGTTAAACCTCACATAACAAACTTCAATATAACAAAATCCTAGATATAATGAAGCAGTGGTAACTATTTATAACTTCATGTTCACAGAACACCATCTCCTAGTGAGCGAGTTTATTGAGTGAGTTTATTGTGTTTAAGAGACCACAATCGGCAAAAAAAAAGAACATCATTGCTTGTTTCAGGATACTGTAGAGCTCGCCCTGCGTGGTCCCGAAGTCAGAAGAAGCTATTCTGGACTCTGAAGAATAGGATAAATTTCCAGCACAAGCAATTGAAACTAACAGCCACTTTTACCACAAATGGAAATTTTCTCAGCGAGTGCACTGTCCTAGCAACTTTTCCGTAGCTGATTGATTCTTTGGAGCTGCTTACAGTTACCTGCCAAACCACTACCAAAGCTCTAAAGTCACGTGGGTGTGCTCTGTGAGAAAACTGATATACAAGACTTTGTAGGAATAATGCATAGCGGTGATAAAAATTTTCTTGCTCTCCTTTTTTTGTAACATCTCTCTTCTATCATCTTTTATCCCCCTTACCCCTTCCCCCAGCACAAGGTAGCCAGCCGGTCTAAGAACTGGCTAACCTCTCTGTCTTTCCGCTTGTTTCTTCCTTCCTTCCTTCCTTCCTTGCAATGCCATACTGAATCTTGCCCGATTCTTCAAACATAATGCATGCATGCACATGTGCAGTGTCGCAAATTAAGAGTTCTGGCCACAGTGAACAAAGGTGCCATAGGTTGTCGCCTCATTCATTCCTTATCATGGTGTGCGACAGGTTTTTATGTTGCCTGTTTGCCGGATCGATTAGAGAGCCTTAGTTTGGTGAACAGAGAATTCGATATTGTGTCACTCTGGGAAATACCCAAAGTTCTGACGGCAAGTCGTGGCAGTGGAATGGGCATGATAGCTTCACTTACACCAATTATTACAGTGTGCTGACCTGCATTACCTTCAGATTTACACATACTGTACAGCCTGTGTGAAGGAGATGAAGGAGATTTGGCGAGAGTTGGGTTTAGGTATATATATTTCCTTTTTAAGCAGTAAAGCTTTCAGTTGTGAGTAAGCGCTCATGTTGTGCCCTTTCTTGTCCCTGTCGTCTTAGTGCTTTTAATACATCAGTATGAACCAGTGCCAACTAACTCGCTTTTCCATTTTGCTTCAAGGAGATTCGTTGACACGGCATCAAATGGTAAATATGCACACCAGCTCTTGGGTTCAACAACAATGACTTTTCTTTATTATCTTAATTAGTTTTAAGTACTGTCACATTACACGGACATTTCCTATGGCACCTTCATGTAAAAAGGTAACCTGTTGGCAACTATGTACGTTTCATTCTCCCACTACCCCCCTCTTTACGAATCTCGTGAATTTCAAGGCCCCCAGATTGGCAGGTATGCATATGAGAATGTTTCATAACAATACAAATTGGGATGTTGCCCCGAGTCATATTTATGAGAACTTCTGATAATTCCAACAAAATCCAGGGGTCCCCTTAAATCTGAATTATCGAGAGCCTACTGTACCATAAAAGAGAAAAAGAAAGTGTCTGTGGTTCTGCAGCTCACAATAAATGAAACTAAGTTTGAATTCCTCTCTCTCTCTCTCTCTTGAGTGCGTGTGCATGCATGCGTGTGTGGAAAGAGGGTAGGTATTATTTTTCCAATCAAGATAACGGATATTGTTCATTGCAATAGAAGGTAATTGCAACCATCAGCACTACATTTATTTGCAAATATATAGATAAATAAATGAAAAAGTTCTATAAAACTTCCTTCAAGAAGTTGTCTAAACCGCTAGCAAATAATGTGATGTTAGCTGCGGGAGGTTTTCAAGGATTACACGTTCAAATAACATATAAATTGAAACTTCCTTTAGATGTTTTTCTTCTCCTTTAGGAATGTATTTTAGATATTGTCGACCTCTTTTCGTGTCTAGGCAGTCATTCTACAAAGCACATTGGGGGCATACTGACCCTGCACGGCTGAAAGGCTTTTCTCTACAGTGACAAGCAAGCTCACAAAGAAGAATAAAAATTTTCTTACCCAGTCCAGTCTCTTCAACAAAGCCATACTTCTTCTCGAGAGTAACCAGCTCCGAGAGGTTCTGTGTGGCTTCATACTGTACGACAAAGCAGTTGGCAAGTTAAGCACGCATGTCTTCCTACAAACAACAGGTCCTACCTCCGGTAAGGCAATGTTGAGGTTGCAGAGAGGTGCCTGAGGGGGTTCTGTGGCACGAGCAGCCCGCGGCTGACGCATGAACGCAAGCCGTCCAAGAGGCTCCTGGTGAGGATCCTTAACACGGACAGAAAATGGCAGTCTGTTCTCTCGGAAGGCCTGGAACTGGAGCTGCAGCTGCTCGCCCGACTTAGTCACAGGAACCAAATTGCCTCCAAACTCCAGGTACTGACTTTTCTTCTCCAGCACCTAGAGCAGAAACAATGTACACATCAGCTGCAAAATCTGAAGGACTCAATGGACAGAGCAGCTGTTGTGAAGCTAAAGTTCACTGCCCTTGTTTTCTAAGCATAGGTGTGTGTAGGTAAAACTGGTAAGCGCAAATAAACAAGACAGGGACACAGGAAGAATGAACATGGACAGGCGCTAACTTTCACTACCTTTTATCGTCAACCTTCAATACATATATACTCATGATACAGAGACGTGCATGAGCACGTTGTCACATGGTCACAATCTAACCGGTTCTCAAAAAAGCACGCAAAAAAGCGTGTTCACTATGAAATAATGATACAGACGTGTCGATAACACAAGCATTCCCTCTAACAGATATATAGAAAGCCTCCATCATTTCACGGGCGGCAGTATCTTTGCTCCTGCCTAATATCTTAATGTTCGTGAAAATCGGTGCAATGTGCAGGTAAATGCGCGTTCCCGTTATTTCTAATTGAGAGCTCGTGTTCCCTCGCACGGTCGTTCACGCAGCGCCCGATTTGGCCCACGTAAGATGCCCCACAAGACAGCGGTATTTCATACACGACGCCAGTCGCACATGTTGCATACGCCAAAGCATGCTTTTTTCCACAACCGCCAGGTTTTATCTCACCAGAGGAGATTCTGGGCAAAGCCCGGCCAGCTTACGCGGGGCGGAAAATACCAATGGCACATCATGCCTGCACTGATAGTCTCCTCACAGTGGGTGTAGGGTTTGTCCATTAGGGGGGGGGGGCAAGTTTAGGGGGGCCATGCTGCCCGGACATGGGAGGCACCATGCCCAGAAAGGTTGTGAGGAGACTATCAGTGCTATCTGTCGCACAAACTGTGAAATAAGCCCACTGTTCTGTGCATGGGCGTGGTGCGCCGCGCAGCCACATTAAAATAAAGTTATGGCCATGACTAGGGTGCCTAGATGTTTTAATGTGATAGCATTGAAGTGCATGCTTGAAGAAAAACCTGTCTCTGTCAAAATTAGCAGAAAATCATCGCCTTTTTTCCTAGTTATTTAAGGGCAAACTTTGTTAAATCAGGTTTGGTTGTCAAATTAGTTGGTTAATTCGGGTTGGCGATAACAGTGAACCCAAGAGTACTTGCCAGAGAATGGAAATTTATTTGTTAGATTAGGAACTTCGTAAAATTGGGTTTCATTATATCAAGTTTTTAATGCCTATCTTTTTCAGAAAAAAAGCTTGCACTTCGGAGGGCAAGTATAAAAAGCTACTTTAAATGCATTGACATTTTTAGGACTCACTGCCTTGGTAATGCAACATAATATGTCTCTGCATCTATATGGAGTTAACATGGATAAATTGCAGGTTTATAAATAAGCTTTGTTATATTGAGGTTTCAGATACGTGGTGTTTTATGAGCGTAAGTTATAAAAATTGAAGTACGTATTTCATGTCATAGCGAATTTCATTGTACTGATGTTAACTATATCGAGGTTTAACTGGGTATGTAATGTTAAATTCAACTAACAATGGAATGTACTCTTACACTTTGGTGAAATAGTTGTGACAGAGCCCATTCTGTCTTTGCCTTTTTACACCTCTCGTCTTATGCAATTGTGCAGCCATGGGTAATGCACAGCCACTTGTAATGCACAGCAAGCTCTTACCTCAACATCACGACTCTTGGCCACCTCAGTGAAGTGCTCTTGACTTTCTAAAGTTTTGTCCTCTTTGTCATCTGTCATGCAGAAAACACGAAGCTGGGCTTCCATTGGGTCTAGACGCTTGGCAAAAACCACGAACTTCGCCATGAATGGTACGTGCATTGCTTCTGCATAAAGCTCTGTAGCAAACTTGGTTGCTTCACTCACTTGCCGGCAGTCCATCAGCCAAAACCTGCATGATAAATCAGCAACACACTGCCACAAAAACTGCATGATACCCATGCCCTAAGCAATACAGAAGATACTCAGCCTAATGTACCACTCTAACAAACATACTTGCCCAGACACAGCCACTATTTCTCAGCTAGAAATACACTCAAACCTCATTATAACAAAGTCACATCTTCCACGAAAATAACTTCATTATATCCGAAATTTTGTTATAAACGCTTATTTGTAACACTGTAGCTATGACAGGACTATTGTTCATTTACTTCGTTATAACCAATAATTTGTTATATCCATGTTCGTTATATCGAGGTTTGAGTGTAAATTTCAAAATAATTTGACAGTAGACAGTAGTAACCAAAATTTCTAGGGATCAGATGCATCAATTTTTTTTTATTCGGTATGTTTTCCAGAAAGAGCAGAACACTGACACGATAGCAAGGCTTAGTAATGTGCTTGGACTACTCAGATGGTGTTCAACCTATATGTGGGTGGGTATTTCAAGAGCAATGTGCAGATATGCATGAAGCCTGTAGAACACACTTTTTAATTTTAAGCAGAGCACCCAGGCCACAGATTAAAATTTTTAAAAAAAGTTGATGCATTTCTCAAAATACTTTCCTGCACATTATAGAAAATTTTCTTTTAATACCATGATGCTCAATACATACTACTGAACTCCTATATTATTGGTACAGAAACCAGCATACTGAAGGTAGCAAAATAGCTGACCTGGCTGAGACTGTTGTCGTGAATGAAACACAGTCGTTGACAAAAGTAAGTGGCGTTGACCCAGTCACATCTTCCCACTGAGCCTTGTTTGTACCACCTGAAAATCAGACATCAGCAAAGAAACTTAGCATCAGTGGCACATAGAAAGAATGTGTGCCAGCTGGTTATTAAGCAAGCACAATATCATAATATTTTATCTGTAATCTATGAAGTAACCAAAAAAGCCAAATTGAACAACTTATTAGAGTCATACAGCTGCATAAACAGCTTTATCGTTCACATTGAAAGGTGTTTTTCATAATCATAATGCTGCGCTGAAATCAGCCTCAGACCTTCATACAAAAGAAAACAAGAGCAAAAAAAAAAAAAGACATCACAGTAATCTTGATGCTTCAGAGACAAAAGAATAAAGCACTTAGTTTTCATTTTCATGTTATTACATGGACCATGAGGGAAATGTTATTAGGTGTCTAAGGCCTAACATTTTCTGATACCACTATCCTTAAAGTCAGTGCCCAATGCACATTATATAATGAAATTATGTGCTACGATGGAAACTGCAGTGGCTGGCAACCAGTTTAAAAGGAATAAAGTGACACTGTCTACTGTTTCAAGGCACACATAATGTAGTTTAAAAATATTATCAGAGATATCTGACATTGGATAAACTTATCTGCCACTTCAAACAGTGCTGCTTTTCGTGTAAATAAAGAATTCCGGCCGAGTTTCTTGTTATCCAATGCCGTCTTAACATCTACAACTAATATGCCATCAAACAGCCTTTTTTGCAAAGGTAGTCATGATGAAAGAACACAGTCACCAGTTCAAAGCATCTCGAGCAAATTATCTAGTTTAGCAGACTGGCTAGGCTACAGTCGGCTATAGACAAGCTTCCATGCACACTAACCCATCCCAGGAACACTTATAAAAGGGGTACCTCTTTGTTCAAGCAAAAGCTTTAAGTTGATCAACGCTAGCCAGCGTTAGTTGTGTTAGCATGCCTCCCGAGTTTTGGCAAGTTACTAATTATAGCCATAATCGCAATGCGACCTATGACTGCTGGATATTACTGATTAGGCCAGTTTTTCAAGTTGTAGTGTTTCAAGTTGTACGAGCATTACAGGACACCCAAAAGAGTGTCAAATTTGCATGGAATTGTATTTGCAGTACAGCTTCAAGTTACTGTACAATCACACAGCAAGTGATACTCTGATTCCTGCTCCCTGGCTCAGCTGTAATCACCTGAATACATGGCTGTGTTACATCAATGGTAAATTGTATTACAGACTACAGAACAGAATGAAATAAAGCTGACTTGCCAGAATTTAAAGCCCTGGCAATGTTATCTAAATGCTATTCACTTCCTACATGAATTTTTGTAAATCTGAGGCACTGCAGCATTGTATACAGTACTCATGGAATGTAACGCGAAAATTTAGGGCTGAGTAATGCTCGTACTTTTGTTTCTAGCATCTACAGTTCGTGCTATAGCGGTGTAATTTTCACTCAAACACTTACATCAGAGCCATCATTACCTTTAGCTGCCAGATTTACAGCAACATGACGCAGATTTGCAGCGATACAGCAACCATTATACTATAAAAAAAAATGATCTTGCACTTCAATACGCGAGTACTGTACATAAGTTATGCATATTAATAAGGATACTGCAAACAGCTCTCCCTGCTTTTTTTTTTCTTTGCATTGCCTGTAATAGCTACAACACAATAGGAATTAGTATATAAAAAGACTCATTGCATGGATTCTGTTAATATAGCAATAACATTCAAATTAAGTACCTCATGCACTTTCACTACACATACATCTAACAAACACCCCAGACTGGTAAGCAATTTTGCAGCTTTTTTAAAAACCCTCCATAATTGCATTATAAGCAACTGTAAATGTCCTAAAGAGGCTCTGAAACGCCTTCATAAGTGCAGTGAAACCTCTTTAAAGGTCCCTCTTAAGTTGTTCTTGTACCTGAAATATCAGTCCCATTTAATTACAATAGGGTCATGTGTATTGGCTTCCCGTTTTTTTATGTTTCCTATCCTGGCTGCTAAGTCCCTTACAAGGAACAACAAAATTGGCTATCACAGTCTTACTGGCACTCAGCCAAGAGGCAGACGCTTCCTAAAGGCAGCAGAAGCCTGTGTCCCATCTGCCCTTCACCTTTGCCATGTACAGCCGCCCCCAGAATAATTCAGAACGCTGGACACGCAGCCACTTGCCGGCGGAGCGTGCTTGCAGAAAAGTAGTACCATGGTCTGCGCGTGCACGGTCTCCCTAGCAAGCAAGCGTTGCTACCTGATGCACCTAGATTTGCACTGTTTTGCATTGTTTTG
The DNA here is from genome assembly GCF_013339695.2 of Rhipicephalus sanguineus. NCBI lineage: Eukaryota > Metazoa > Arthropoda > Arachnida > Ixodida > Ixodidae > Rhipicephalus > Rhipicephalus sanguineus. Next base: position 206,429,334 of record NC_051176.1, on the reverse strand, counting down.
CACGCGTGTTTATGTGGTAGGGTGGCTTTTTTTTTTCCTTGCTATATTGGGCCTATTTATCATTTCATCAGAATATTTATAGTAAGATTATACTAGCTCTGGGAAAAGGCGGCATTTTTGCCTGAACCAGTATATCAACCCGATTGATAAAGAGATACGAACATAATAAAACCATGTCCATGACATGAATTGCGCCTTTTTCCTATCGAGACAGCTTCCTGTAACATATATATTTACTATGGTGCTATTTAACTTGCACTCCGCTCGCACAGCCTACCGCTGATTAGCGTTGTATACTCGATCTAAGCAAAAAAAAATTAGTGTCTGCGCCAACAAACGGAGCACACGCGATCGAATTGTAAGTATACTCGCTACCAAGCGGCCAGGTCCTGTAATATGTTGTTACACACAAGTGTAAGCGAACCACGTTAACGTAATACGCAAATAAAAGACTGAGGACCCGTGTAGATGCTCATTAGAGTATGCATGAAGTTACTTCCTCTGCATGAAATTGACCTTGACGAACGTGCCGCCGTTTTCATTTTGTAAGCTGTCTTATCACCACTCTCATGTAATAGTCGAAATTGCCCTTGTATTCCCACTCTAGTAGTAATACGTATCAAAAGATAATTAAGCAAGAACTAATACACTCAAACCTCGATATAACGAACTCGGATATAACGAATTATCGGTTATAACGAAGTAAATGAAGAATAGTCTTGTCATGGGTGCAATGTTAAAAATAAACATTTATAACGAATTTTCAGATATAACGAAGTTATTTTCGTGGCATATGCGACTTTGTTATAATGAGGTTTGAGTGTACTACGCTGAACAGGCTGAAATGGTTGAAAAGAAGGCATTCATGCCCTTGTAGCCATGCCGCCTCACTCGCACATAGTCTCCCATAATGAATGCAGGTAATAGCCAGAACATGCCGTAAGGAATCTGCAAGCCTTTACATTTAGAGGTTACGGTGCGTAGTGTGCTACAGCCCCCTGTCCCTCCAGCCCTCCTTGTCATGATGCTAAAGGGCACCTAGCAATACCCTTTTGGACCAAGAGAACGCCCATCTAGATACACTAGGGAGAAAAAATTGCTCGTTAGGAAGACTGCGCATGCGCAGACGTTGCTTGTATTTATCCGCCAGCACATGCCGCCGGCGAGCGGCTGTGCATCTGGCGTTCCGAATTATTCTGGGAGCACCTGTACGTACTTATCTTCCTGCAATCTAATGATCTGTCATGCTGTCTCCTTTTCTTGCAGTTTAGGGCCCTAAAAAGATTTACCTGTGTGAAGAAATATAATCAGATTTTTAAGGCACTATAATGTTTAGAATAACAGAGTTGGTAAGTATTCATTCTAAAAAGACGGGGCGTGCAAACACGGACACAAGAAAGAAGTCAGGACACCACAAACGCCGACTAACAACTGAAGAGACGCACAACGGTTGAAAAGAAAGAAGGCACGAAAACTTATCTGCGCATGCCCATGCAACAGTCCTGCCTCTTTCTGAACAATCCTGCCTTTCAGCTGCGGTCGCTTCTACGTAGGACAAACGGGCCGATGCATTAACCAGAGATTGTTGGAACATAAGAGATTGCTAACAGGAGGGCCTTCTAATCTATCTTTACATTGTCGAGATTGTAAGTGCACGCCAAAATTCGATGAATGCGCAGTGTTGTAACGTCATAGAAATGAAGAAACGCGCCTGATGATTGAAGCATGGCATATCGAGAATAGTGGTAGCGCATGCGTGAGCCAACCGTCGATTAACTTGCATAAAGATGAAATCAAATGCCTTAACAGTTATCTTCCACGTAGACCGCCACGCGTGCCGGATTGATAGATTCGCCTGTTGCATGGGCATGCGCAGATAAGTTTTCGTGCCTTCTTTTTTTTTCAGCCGTTGTGCGTCTCTTCAGTTGTTAGTCGGCGTTTGTGGTGTCCTGACTTCTTTCTTGTGTCCGTGTTTGCACGCCCTGTCTTTTTAGAATGAATACTATAATGTTGCCTCACAAATCTCCTGCTGCAAAAATTATTTGTATCCTTTAAGTACAAGTGCAGTTAAGAGATTGTTATCACATCAGCCCATGGTTTTCTCTATCTCCTTTGATGTCCATTTTAGCACTGGAAGCTATACAGGGGGAGATGGCAAAGGAGACAAGGCCCTGCCCAAAAGTTCTGTTGCCGCATGTCATGGCCTTGGGCACTTTTTTTGTTCTTGTTTTTTTCCCCTTCATTGCAACGCTACTTCCAGTTCAGGCTGCAGCGCTCTCTCGAAGCGAGATGGGCGCTTTGGCTGCCTCGCGTCACTATATGCTAGGAGGTACATCACCTGCATAGACGCATCAGAGCACATGGTTGTGAGAGTGCCTCACTGGTGAGCAGGCTCATCGTAGCACATTGTGGTGGCTGAGGTATCTACGCTACACAGCTGCGTGCACGAAAGAGCCAGAGTGAGCACCAATGCTTGTGCACTCCCGTCTGCCCACGCTATGCAAGCAGTAGATGGCGCAGATTGGCTTGTCCCACACTAGCCTGACTGATAGATGGTAGCCAAATCTAGACTGCATATTTTAAAACACCATTAAATAGCTCAATACAAAGTGGTGTCTGCCAAGACGTGTAGCTCACGAGGCACGGCAGGCGTTAGGCATGTAGGAGAGATCACACACTGCATGTGTACGTGTGATTTGGGAGGTGAAAATATGCATTTTGGTGAGTGCCGTTGTGGCAGTCTCAGTATGAAGCAAGCACTTAGAAACATCGTGTTCAGAAGAGCACACATGTAGTAAGCTGGGTGCCACTTCACATGACTGTATAGAAGAAAACTTATTTGAGTCTTTTCGATACTGAAGACATATATACTTTTCACTTTTTTAGCTTAAAATTAGCAATAACATTATTATTGAGGATGCATTTGCAATCACTAAGTCTGCTAAAAGGTGCTTGGCCCTCTAGCTCCTGCTTGCTACGTAGCTACTGATGACATTGCAAAGGAGAGAGAGCAAGAGATTTTTGTCTGTTTTCGACACTACATTGTAAATTTTCTGCTATGCAGATTAATAACATTTGGCTCATATGTTCAAATGAGCATAATCTATAAATTGGCAATATCTTCTTGATGTATTGAAAAGGTGTGCTAGAGCTCCTTTAATAACATGACTACAAATCAAATTTGGGGCCCACTTTGGTTGCAAGCCACAACATTGCAGTTTTTTCAATGCAGATGCACTCAATGTACTTGCCAATTTTTTTCATGCCCATTCTTGCCACTAAAGAAAAAGAATATCGCGTTTTGCATTTTTATTTGTTTACTGCTGCGCAATGAGGATGTCCTACGTAATTCAAACACGTTCACAAGAGTGCAAAGCTACAAAATTTGTGACCCTTAAACCCATAAAGGTAAGGAGCTGCTGAAGGCTTTGACATCGAGAATTTAAATAACACAAATGCCAGGTTTTGCAAATACTCCCAACTTGAGTTTTTTACAACATATGGTATTAAAGTACACTCAAACCTCGATATAACGAACACAGATATAATGAATTATCGGTTATAACGAAGTAAATGAAGAATAGTCTTGTCATGGGTACAGTGTTATGAATAAACGTTTATAACGAATTTTCGGATATAACGAAGTTATTTTCGTGCCATATGTGAATTTGTTATAATGAGGTCTGAGTGTATTGGCAGCTTCTTAATTTTTTTTTTCCAAGACACCTACCAATCCGTTCGAGCATTTTGTTACATGAACGCAACTGATTTAATGGTGGTAATGCTTGTCAATCAATTGATTTAATGACAATAATGCCTCAATACAAATAAAGTACAAACTGTAACACAACTCGGAAAGCACATTTAAGGTCCCAAGTAACCAGTCTGTTAAAAATCATGCAAGTACTATCTGTACCATAGCAAGCAAAGGTGGTTTTTGATTTTATTATATTCCATGAGTATGAAAAGCTAGACTAAAAGATACTGATGTCTGTTAGTGACAACACCAACTATCGTTTTGCAATGTTTACTAGACTGACTCGATTATTGCATCATGATATAAGTAAACCACTGGCTTTCATGTTCTGAAAGTTTTATGAATAAAACACTTTGTGCCAGAGACTTTATTTGGTACTTTTGAAGTATAGATTGAGCCCTTTAAAAAACAGTGACTTCCCACCAAGTTAAAGGTGGTGTGCATTTAAAATAAGTGCTTTGTTATTGGTGCGGGCAATGTTTGCAGTTAACATGCATAAAAAACACACTGTGTACAATCTGTAAAGCCACTAGCATGCTAAAATGTGGGCTCTACAGAGAAACGAAAAATGAAAATGAAAAAGAAAAAGGGTGACCACATGCACACAATTCTATAGAGCAGTGTACAGAATGTGAGGTGCTTTAGTTGGTGACATTTACCCAACTGATACGAAGTGCAGCCCTACAAAGCTGACTAAACACAGTGCCATAGACCAAAGCATAAAGCAGTGCGATACCTCATAAAGCTACATACATTACAGTTTCAAACACAAAATTTATTGCATGTCTTGAAACTGCAGCCGTTCAGTAATAAATGATGAAGTAAAATGAACTCTGGCTGCTCAGGCATATTTCTGTGTAAGAAAAATGGATGCTGAGTTTGAGGAAAATACCATACAAAGAAAACATGGTCACTGAGCCCCTTGTGCCTGTGCACAAGGTACACTGTAACACTACAGTGAACTAAAATAAAATGTTACGCCTTGAGTTTAGTTAGCCATGTTTTTCAGCTAATACCAATCTCGAAATGAAAAGGAAATGGCTCTAAGTCTTTTATTGACCAAACAGACTGCTCTCAGGAAGATGAAAATGAAAGATATAACCTCCTTCACTGTCCAATATGTCAGAACTAACCCTTGAAGACAGCCAACACAGAAAGGAAAGGAGAATTATTTTTTGTCGTGGCTTTTGTAGACCATTCAATCAAAACTTTGGCAAAAATATTTACCATTTGCACAAGTGAGCATACTGATGTGGACAAATGGTGAAGTCAAATTTTTGAAAAAAACCTAGCAGTATTTCTCATTAGCCATTTTATTATAATTAGACCCATCAACAAATTAATAAGATGCCCACATTGACCCGAATGTTCTTCAGATGAGTAAACACTCCACCAGGAAGCTGTACTACTGTGAAACCCACAAGAATGAATATGATGGGTAGGTTTTAAATGAGACTGAAGTTATTTTGGACCTTGGCTTACCAAATCCTGAGTACTATCGCGCTCAGTATGAGCTACATCATGCGAGCGCGTGGCCGAGCGCTCTGCAAGGTCGTACAGTTGCGCCGATTATGGCATATTTTCGAGTTATTGGGAGAGAGTTTGGCTGTCGCTGCGAGTGCGCATCGCCCCCACTTGCTTGCTTTCACCCTCGATATTATCATTTTAGACGCTGATATCACCGCAGGGCAAAACGAGGGCGAGGGTGAAAGCAAGTGGAGGCGATGCGCGCTCGCAGGGACAGCCAAACTCTCTCCCGATAAATCGAAAAAATCGAAAATATGCCACAATCGGCGCCACTGTACAACCTTGCAGAGCGCTCGGCCACGCGCTCACGTGGTGTAGCTCATACTGAGCGCGATAGTACATTAATCCAGTATAGTTGTAAAGACATTTGAATGCTCACGAAGGTTCATTGAAAAACAATCAATTGCCCAGACTGTCAGTGGAAATGATTAGACGAAATTAGCATACAACTTTATTACCAAGCATTTCGTGTCTGCTGATGTTACACATTTCAGAGCTCGTTCGTTATTTTTTATTATTTTTAATTGTAGGCCCTTACTGGTAAGCTATCTTGTTACTCAGAGAAGCTTGTCTGTAAAGTCAAGATGAGGAAGAAGGATAAAGAAAAACTTTCAAGCTGAAAATGCAAAATCAAAACAAAGAAGGTCATTAAAACTTGTACCCAGATGACATCTGCACTAGAAGTAACATAAAGGGGGATGAAAGCTGTCAACCCATGCAGGAAAAGAAATATGGGAGAAACAATACCAGAACACATGAGCATGTTGAATGGAAGGAAACCCGATGACAAACTCACAGAAAAATGTTTGGGTGGTCTCGAGACAAGCAAGAAATAAACTGAAGGAATAGTTTAGAGTAAAATGTAAGAAGAGAAAGCCAAATGTAGAGACCTGCTTCGAGCCTGTACTCCCCAGTCAATTGGCCATGCCTTCGACTGGCTGCTCAAGAGAAATAGAAGGGTAAGGAGGAGAGGAGATACAGTTAGAGGCCGAAGCTTGAATCCAAGGTGAAAGTGGAGAAAGGGAAGCCCAGCTACTAGTGGCCAGCCTCCCTGTGGCCATAAGCGCAACGACCATCCAAAGGTAGGTGCACGTGAAAAATTATCATGCAGCTCCGTATTGCAGGTTAAACATCCCTGTGCCAGCAGCACATATGCCCAGGCAGCACAAGCAAAATAACACACAAAGCACAGCAACAGCCACGGCTATCTTTCTAAACAGAGAGAAAAGAAAAAGTGCCAATACTTATGAAGTTCAACTCATCAATTCTAAGGAGGTAGGTTTTAAGAGGTCTTCTCAAGGACTTTCTGAATATACCATTTAGTGCCTTAGTATATAGGCACAGAATTTTAATGGTAATATTTCCTGACCAATATTTGCAATTAAAAAAATTACAGTCGAACCTCGATATAACAAAGATGGATCTAATGAGGAAAATATCAAATTCGGTTGGCCATGCTTTACTTCAATGGAGAACACTACTGCTGTAAGGAAATCAAAGATATGGCCACATGGCCATATATGTACAACTCAGTATCAGTTATATAGTGAAGCAAATTTTCATTTGCAGGTGGCTTAAAATGCACATTCTGGTAAGAAAAATGTCACGTACGGTTGCTGACCAATTTTTACAAGCGCTGTTTTGTTTTTTCTTTTTTTGCCTCCCTGCGGTATCGTCACCTACCCCACAGTAATACAACACAGTAATAATAAATAACCAAAATTTTAGAGGCTGCACGACATTCAGGGCATGAACCATTTTGCAATATTGCAAACATGGCTACCATGAAGAAAGAACGTCGCCGTCATGCTGACTGACATTAAGTCACAACTTTGGTTGCAGACTATCAGCAATATGCTGCTGGTTAGGCCTAGTGACCGTAGCAGTGCGGCCAGAAGAATGGCTTCTGACAAGCCTTTGCAAGAAGCATGCCATCAATAGTATGCTTGCACTCGTAGGCCTTATCAGTAATCACGCGTGAGATCAGATGCACAGGTTACTGATGGCTGCAGTAGTGTAGTACAGGTCTACGAGTGCTCCCTTCTACGTGTGAAGTCTACCATTGGAAAACTCAGCAATAACAACTTGAAATGACACATACTGGATGCACGGCCCATGTTTTGGCCAGTGGCTTGGCTGGTCGGACTGCAGTCAACAAGCCAATCACGACAGCACGTACGGCACTGACATGAAGCAGCATTAAAAGGAAGTTTCATTATTTCCTGAGCAACACCACCCTTTTGCCACCTAAAGTACCCCATCAGCCCACCAACAGCACCACACTTTTGTTTCTTTTGCATAGATGCGATAGCAATACTTTTCTTGCAGATAGTATCCGCATGTATACTTACAACGAATATTAAATATAACGAATATAACAAAGGTACTTTCATGGCCGATGCAACTTTGTTGTAACGAGATTCGACTGCATTATGTTCAAATTTAGCAAATTCTAGCTAAAATGTGAAAAAGAAAAAAATTGCTGCAAGGACGTGTACACAGGTGTCCACTGTTAAAGGGAACATCGGAGCGTGTGGCGGCAGCTCGGCGCCACCGCCAGCCAGCGGCTGCAACGAGTTTTGCGCAGGCGCAGTGCGCGCTGTGAGTCGTTCTCTTTCATCGTCTGCTGCCGTCTGCTTCCGCGCTGCGAATCGCCGCGAAGCGAACCACTGACGCGGCGAAAGAGCACCGGGCACGGTGCTCACTGCGTCTGCGCGAATCTCGTTGCGGCCGACGGCCAGCGGTGGCGCTGAGCTGCCGCCACACGCTCCGATGTTCCCTTTAACAGTGGACGCCTGTGTACGTACAGCAGGAAATACTTCTGCATACCTACACAGATATATTGTATAAATAAGTGTGTTTAAGAGAGCGAAAAATTATGCCACAAAATAAAGCACTAATCCACTAATGGTAAGCAAACTTTACTGTGCAATGACACACGACTAACACATTAGTCATTTTCAAATTATGGACACAAGGAAGACCTCAGTGCATGTTGTTCCGAAGCCATATATAGTATAGGCTATGAAGTCATTAATAAAATTCCTAACTTACCTAAACTACCAGAAGAAAATAATTCAAAGTGAGAGAGGAGCACTGATAATGCTGACAGTAGAAATGTGCTATACTGAAATACACTGCAAGCACATCTGTAAGTGTGACAAGGCACATAATTTAAGCCTCAGGGGCAAAAGAGGATACGAGAAAGAAATTATGTTTACACCTGTTTCATTATTTTTGAGCTAGCGCACATATGTATATTCCAGGAGTTGAAAAATGAGAGCTTGGTCAAGCTCAGCCACTGTTAAGCACATTTCAAGATTGCAGGTTAAGATAAACTGTTAAGAGCTGCCAAAAAACTGAAAATAAAGTCATTATTAGGGTACTTCCTCTGGCATTCAGGGTAACATTACTGCACTCATATACAACATTTAAATACAAAATGAGCACTTAAGGGAACTGTTATTACTTAAAAAGCCAAGCACAGTTCAATCTCTAAAGCAAGAAAAGCTGAGGGTATAAAGTTATTTATGAGCCGCTTGCATATACGTATAGCATATGATTGAGTGCATGGTAAACAGCTTCCATGCAACCAATGTAACTAAAGGAACTACCTTTAAAATATTTCCTCAAATCATCAAAGATATCCAGTAACTTGCATGGAGGAGTACAAGAAAAGTCAGGGGTGATCAGAATGCAATGAAATTTGCCTTTAACTTAACAAAATTGCTAATTTGTCTCCAATGGAAAGCATGAAAATATTGTTGAAAACAGCAAACCCGTCCAATGTCATACATGCTACAGACATTAAGTAGTTGAAAGTGAGCACATGTTTTGTGGTTACTTTTAGCTTGCCTGGTCTACCTCATGTTTTTCATGAAATATGTATAAGGATGTGGTGCCCTTCAAGGTATCGAATTTAACAAGTGTTTATCCTCAGAGGGCAACCAGTACAAGTCACATGCCATTAGAAATATTAGCAGACACAACAAAGGAATGATTAAGCTTACTGAAAAGTAATATGTTTCATTTTGGGTACACACCAGCAGTTCGTCAATCCAAAATGCCAACCATGCCATGAAAAAAACCTAATCAACTATGACATAAAAAAAAATGGCACATAAAGTATATCACCACATTCCAAATGAGTTTCAGCAAAAGGAGAACAGCCATTTCATAACATGAGTCAGAAAACCAGAGAAACGGTTTAAGCATCTTTAAGGCAGGAGTTACCTGTTATGCTGCACAGTAGGCGCAGAGTGGGTGCATCACCAGCATATTGGTTGATCATGCCTTTGGTTGCTGCTTGTGGCACAGGAATGGTTAAAGTTATTGGCTTGTGAAACTTGCGGCGCCGAGGCTCCACAGTTACAATAGGGCTCACTGCCACACGATGGCCCAAAAGCTTGGTCACCAGCTCTGCAGGAATTGGCTGGGCCTAAAAAAAAAAATAAAGTAGGCACCAAAAAGTTTATCCAGTCCACAAAGCAACACCGGTGTTAAAACATGTAAAGAAAATTATTTTGTGTAAGGCACAGATGCCACCAAAAAGGTTAAAAAAAAAGAACACAATACACTTTAACAGCAAGTGAACCTCTCACACTTTTCCTGTGTGACACAGGAATCCACCACAAGCTGATGACAATAAGAGGCAAGTAAAGTCTGGTAACATAATTTGGGTTGGTGAATAAAGCAGCGTCAAATCAACAACTAGATTTAGCCACGGTACTTTTAAGTTGTTTTCTTTTTCTGCTATGTGATGCCATTCCCAGCACAAAGCATGAAAAAAATTAACACACAACATTTGAAAATTGCCATTACAATAAGTCACTGGATGCTTTACTTTAGCAGGGAGCTTAAACCCACTAATATTGTTGGTGAATGTCACTAGCAAACCTAAAACAGCTGACCATTTTAATGGTCAGATGCAATGCTCATGTGAACAACATCCACATAAAATGTGCAAAATGAATGCCCCAAACATAGCAAAACATACACAAGAGTGAGACCCTTCATCCATAAATAGACAAAAAAAAATTACATACTGTTGCTTTTCAAAAATAATTACAGCGTAAACGTACGCATAAGTAAATGATGAAATTATCCACACAAATTCTATGTTCATTTCTATACAGAAACAACAACCAGGACACAACCAAAACTACATTGCTCTGCTGTAAGTGAATATAGATTAAAAAAGAAAACAAGAATTAACATCATACATAACAGTATGTACTGCTGACAAGCTCAGTGATGCTACCGAGAACTTCTGATTTGGAGCAATTTTTGGAGCACAGAAATTTCAATTATGGAGCACTTTGGAGCAGCAAAAATTTCCATCTTGGAGCACTTTGGAGCAGATAATTCTGCATCTGGGAGCACACTGGAGCAGCCAGTTTTACATCTTGGAGTGCACTAGAGAAGCAAATTACATTGACATTCAAGCACCTGAATAATTATTAAAGGGGTCATGAACCACTTTTCCAAGTAATGATCTAATGACCTCAGTATCGGAGTTTACTGCCTCCCGAATCGATTGCCGCAAAAATTTCTCGAATCCGTCAAGAATGAGCGGAGTTACGGGGGTTTGGCGCACTCTCTCAGCACTTCCTCTTTTCTCGTGCCGACGAGAAACCTTGCCGGCACCACACCCCAATGTTGCAGTTATCAGCTCCATGACTTCAGAATATGCTCCTATAAAGCTGTTAGCTGTTGGCTGATTCATCCAACTCTGGACCTCCATACCTCTTCGGCTTACTGGGAGCACGGGAACACACAACAGACGAAGGAAGAACCACAGAACACGAGCTCCATACCTGACATCCACAACACCAACATGATCTTCTGCATTGTCCATGGTTTGCACATGCAATGCGCGTCATGCACAACCATCACTACAAACAGTACACAAATTGTGCACAGCAGCTAAGCTGACTTTGCAATCCCGAAACCAAGGTCTCATTGGGCATAAAGATCCTCCACCTGGCACAACCATACCTCAATGTGACCCCTCAACACTGCATAAGTCCGTAGTCTTGTAGCCACTGAACCTTTCGCGCACCTATCACTACTGAGCATGGTGCAACGAGTTTGTCCTCAATGTCTTCAACAGCACTCATAAGTTCAGCGACTTTTTCCTTTGGCACCCTCTCAGCATGCAAAATGATACTCTGCATGTATGGCAACAGAATTGTTCCACTTATGACTAGGTCGTTATGAGGTGTGCAGCTCACCTCCACACCAAGGTGGCTTCACAGGCATGACGAAGTTGTCCCATGTCCCCTTTGGATACATACCCCATCAGCACCACCTACCTCCTGACCGTTATTCACACTTCGATGTCACAAACTGATGCATGTCGATGTCATGGAGCCACCATGGCAGCATGACAACGACATGCAGCTGACCCCGGCTGAAGATGATGAGCTCTATCAGATAGTTGTGCAAGGATAGAACACTGTAACGCACCCAACCTGAGTGTCCCTGTCAAGCTACTGCTGTCGGGAACCAATGGCACCATGGCTAGTTGGTGGCATTAAATCATGGCCGCCTCAACAATAATCATAATTAGGGTTCCGTACTTTTGGAATAACCCTCTCAATTTCAGAGCCCCCATTTGTGATTGTGGGACACAGCCTCCGAGACACGGGCATTAACGTTGTGCTTGAGCATCTTGCAAAACAAATGCACTAAGGTAGACTACATGCAGGCACTTATGAGTACTTGCACAGCCTGTTCATCAGGCAGAGGTTCTAAGGGAATAATTAGAATGAACTGCTTTTAATAATTACAAAACTATCAAGTTCAATCTACTCTATCACATGAATTCGCATGACATGTACCATATACTTGATACGTGCCCGTACATGATGCTTAGTCCATGAAATGGTGCCTCTACTGACACTGACGTGAAATGCATGCTTGACATCATAACGCCTTCTGAAAGTACAATGCTACTGTTACAGAAAGTGGAGCAGTACCACGAATTAAAACATTCCTCATGACTTTGAAAACACCAGCAAGTACTTCTGATATCGGCCCGAGATTGTGATCACAATCATAAAGGCAGAACTTCCGGCTACGTTCAACAGATATATGCAACTTTTATCTGCTATGTTGCCACTGAAGTATCCTGCCTTGCCCGCAAAAAAAGTGCTTAAAGTATCAGGCACACCCCATTGATGAAATGTAGAGTCCCTAGATTTCTGGAGGATGCATACCCAAGACAGACCCATGCTTCCATAAACTGTGCTGGACCTAATGTTTCTTTTCCATATACAGTGCAAACATGAAAGGACATTCTTGATGTTCCAAACATGAGAAAGAGCAAACTACAGTGAGCAATTCAAGAAATTAGTAAACATGCATGTATATTATTACAATAGGGTGTAAATATGATAAACCTTTCTGCTATTATACTTATCAACTGTAAAAAAAAAAAAACATCAAGGCTGTTTTAAGGATATGGTGAAAGCTGAAAGGCTAAAAAAACTAAAAAAGATGAAGACTCCAAATTCACTGCACCATGAAAGTTCCAATCAATTTCTTTTTTTGTTAAGAAAGCTGGTGGGTCCAACAAAGTGTTGGCATCCAAGTGAAACAGACCTGTGAAATATAACCACATGGATTTGCCTTTGTTAAAGTTTGTGCGTATATGCCTGTGTGTTTATGCCCATGGCTGTGCCTGCGTTATGCATATTATATCATATAGTATAATACGAATTCATGAAGTACTACATGGAAAACAGAACACTGTATGTCAAATAACAATGATGACGTGGCTATGTGATCTGACATCCTCAATGTCATTTTTTTTAGCATGAAATTTCAACTAAATGAAAGCTTTATCTCCATTGTCAGTGCTGACAATTAGCCTTTTTTTTTTGCCATGAAAATATCAGCCTAGCTGAACAAAAGTTTCTTCTAATTTCCCTTTAGGAAAAGAAAAGCATTTTCAATAAAGGGAATCTTAAGCACACACATTTATAAATTTTTTAGGAGAACGATTCTATTTTAATTGAACTTATGCAAAGTTAGTTACTGCACAATAATTATTCCAAAAGACTAGCACATGAAAAAGTTTGCAGAAGCACAATGCAGTAGAGACAGCTTTAATTAATTTGTTAATATTAAGTCAGCCATGTTTGGGAGCTTCATTAAGTATCTACACTTCCATAAAGAGGCAAGCACTTGTTAATTCAAACTTAGTGCTTCAAATATCCGACAATTAAAAGTAGAGGGAACTGCTGATGGATATGTTATGGGTTCTACCCGTTGGGATAATGGTGCCAACAGCAATATTTTCTGTTCAATTTCCAAGAAATGTGTTTCTGATACTTCAGAAATATCTCCTGTCATGCACAGGAAGCAAACTTGCAACACCACTAGCAGTGATGTCATCAACCGAAGTCACTTTGGTGCGGTTTCTGCAGCACTTACGCCTTACTTTGGAGCAGCAAATCAACCTCTTGAACCAGATACCTGCAGTCGCATTTCTGAATGCAAATATTTTTCTCTAAGGAGACCTCTCAAATCCTCGCCATCCAGAGGGCCCGCGAAAACCTGATGGTCCTCGAGTGGGCCTAGCCAGGTGACATTTGAGTTTACTCATGTCTATTGTTGATCGAATAAAGTTGTTTCATTCACTCACTCAGTCACTCTAAGCTGGAGCAGTTGCACCATGATTAACGACGTCAATATTTGCAGACGAGTATGCATGTTTATTCATAATACTTCAGAAGATAAAATTAAATTACTGCTCTTCGTTTTCCCGCAGACAGTCCAGAGCTTCTTTATTTCTGTGACCTTTAGTTACGGGACATTGTTGCGGGACATATTTGTTGTTCAATGAGGCTTTCCCTGAACACTGATATTTAGGTTACAGTGCTTGAAGTGCAAGTTGCATAAGTTTTCCACATGTTCTTTTTACTATCGAAAAGAACTACTGTGATGGCAGTTTTGCTTTCAGCACAACCTAGGCATTCAAGCCATGTAGTGAAGTATGTGCTGTTGCTCTTTACAAACAGAATCGTTATACTCCTGGTTGGTGAGGGCATAGTAAAATTCAGTGTTTAATGATTAATTGGTCTTTTTTTTTGTCCCAAACCTACACTGTGCTCAAGTGACCGTAATGGAAGGCTTTGCATTTATTTGCACAAATTCTTTAACATGAATTTTCGCTGCAGTTAAGAAGCGGAACCGAGATACCAGAATACTTTGACACTGTGCTTTTTCAGCAAAATCCCACAGGCCACTGCAGCAGGTAGAATTCTTTAAAATCTTGACCGTTCCATTAAAACTTAAGCACCTTGTATGAACTCTTCTGGAAGTCAATTCAAAAATTTTCCCACAAATGCTTGAAAAACAAACTGAAACAAAATGTTCTGTCCAAGTATACATATACTGCACTGTAATTATAATACAATCAAGTAAAAACTGCCGACTCACAAGAACTATGTGATTTCACCAACTGAACTAATACGGCGATTTGGGCGAGTTGGTGTACTAACATCTTCGGGAAATTGTGCAGCGCGGCACGGACGTTGTGCGTTTCTTGTCCTTCGTCCGTGCCGCGCTGCACAATTTCCCGAAGATGTTAGTTCACCAAATGATAGCTTTCCACAACAATCGGAAACTATTTTCAGTCAACTTGGTAATGTAATCTCACAGTAGGGGCTAATTGGCACTGATTTACAAATGTGCACCCGGCCGCTCACTACACCTCCACCCCCCAGCCATAAACCTTATCATCCATAATTATCGGGTGAGTAAATTGTAGAGAATTAGTAGACTGCTGGAATAAACCTTGCGTATATCAACTTCAAATAGTGATCAAACAATTGTTTATACAGTGTTCACCCCCCTACCCCCCTGTAGATCAATTCTGGGGGAAGGGCGGTGGAAATCAAGAAATCAAATGCGCAAAAGAAAACGTAAAACAGGACACGTGCCATTTTTAAACTATTGCATCCAAATCTGTCATGCTGTTTATTTCCTAAAGTAAGCCCTACTAACTAGTTAGAACCAAAGTTCTGATAAAAGCAGGATACAGAGTCATGAGCCCAATGACTTTACTGTGCAACGACTCGAATGTGCAATTCATGGCCATAGTCAGTTGGTATAACATGGAAGTAATATGGATTAATAAACTGCTTATGCCAGATGAGAAAATTACCACACATGTGCTGCTTTTGTTTTCCTCCCCATTTTTTTTGTGGTCTTATGGTGGTGTGTGGTAGGCTGTTGCACTGGCTTCAGTTTACAGTTGTAACTCTCCTCTTTCAGCAGTGCAGATAAAGGTTAAAACAAAGTACCTTCAGTACCTCCTTCATTTTTTGTTGTATTGTTGTAATGATTCCAATTAGAGTGAATGGTTATTGAATGGATAAATACCTTCACTGGTTAAACCAAAATAATCAAAATTTTCCTGAGAAAAGATGCACAATTCAATGCAACTTTTGAACACAACATCTCAAGCTTTTTTCCCGCTATAATCTTTGTTCCTTTTCATCTTTGTAATCTCATTGTTCCTGTTATTTTTTTACATGGTCATAATTAAAAACAACGGAAGTTAGTTCTTGTCCTGTTCACTTTCTTTTTTGCCCCTGACCTCTGTTTTGCGACAGAATTAACCTTGTTCAATGTTTTATTTGTACACACGTGTCTAAATATTAACAATAGTAAAGAAACAAAATTTAAATTACTATTAAAGAAATGTTCACAAACTTGTTTTAAAAATGTAACTGGTCTGTACACAACCGCACCTTAAAAAGGGCCCTGCAACACTTTCTCCGCATGGGCAGAAAACGCTGCCGATCGGTAGTCGAGGCTCCCGAGAGCACACGGCCTGGAATTTACATTTAATTTTCAAAGTCAGCTAGAAATTGTTCCCTCTCCTTTCTACAAATGATGCCATATACCCAAATGACCGCGCCATATACCCAAATTCACGGTCATTGGCTGATTTGAGCATAGTGAGCTGCATAATTATCGAGGCCACTGCGGGAGGCTGCCACGTGCCCGCTCGCGATCACACTGAAAGTACCCCGCGGGTTCGAAGAAAAAAGAAAAGAGAAAGTGCTCAAGGTCATGACGCATGCATGATGTTACTTCTTTCCCCCGTGCGATCCCTCCATGCTTAGCTTCCAGCACGCTCGTAGAGACAAGAGAAGAGAGAAAGCACTTACAACGTACGACAAAACTCTAAAAAGCTTTGCAGTGGTCCATTCATGAGGCAATAAACTCTTTTAATGAAGCCATTCTATGGTTACTTGGAAAAGGGTTGCAGGGCCCCTTTAAGCAGCCACAGGTTCTTCAGGTCCACCATTCATAGGAATGATCAATTAATAGAATTCCCAAATTGACAAGTCACCTTGATGTATCATTATTCTAAGCAGAGCTTAACAGTTTCAAAGTTAACCTCAGACTGGAAACTGTAATTTCTTTCCCATCCATAAACACTATAAGCATCTGGATAGATTAGCCATACAAGGCTACGAGCCTAGGGTGGTCAGTTGCTCCCGAACGCATGTTGCCACATGATACAGTAAAACCTCGGTGATACGAATCTCGCGGAGTTACCAAAAATATTCGTATCATCCGAAATTCGTATCACCAGAAAACATGGAAAATTGGTATGCGACAAAAGAAAGTTGGCATACGTTTTGATTCAGTGTTTCTCAGGGCCGCAGCGACGTCATGAACAGCTCTGAATGATTGCCAGTAAAGTTTTTAGACGTCAACGATCATACTTGTACTCGTAAATATACGGTGCATGCACGCGTGTGTAATTAATGAACCAGATGTGTTGTGCACCGTGACCACTAGTAGCCCCTTCCTAATCTTACTACGCTTTTCTGCATGATACCAGAGTGCTGCGACGAAAGTGACTTAAGAAGCGCTTCGCACACGCTAGATAGAGACCAAGCTCCTTCGCCAAGACAGTCAGCTTCGTCTCTTGGGGTCTTCGTCCACCTTTAATGGGACTTCATGACGGACCCGCAGCCCAAGTTTCAGTCTTGTTTCATAGAACGTCTGATTGCGGGGACATGGCTTGCATCGACGTGGCAGGCAAGTTAACACAGTACAAAGACGCTGCTGCCTCGAGCACAGGAGCACGCGCCCACGCGTCGAAAAAAAAAAGAAAAAAAATCGCGACGTCAACGTCATCTGTAATCTAAACACGAAGGCGTCTAAAGGCCTCCAAAATTCGCGCGCACTATCTCGGAGGCAATGACACACCACTGACGGTCGCGCAGCTCGCATGCCCGCGCCCGCGCGTGATGACGCGTCTTCCGCGACAGCGCGCGCAGCAGCTGTTCGTACCTGTGCGCTAGCGTACGTTCGTATCAAACGTCGCGGGGTGCAAATTGGTTCGCAACAACCGTACTACAATACACTGCAGGCTAATGGGCCTTGGCCGGGACCACAGAAAAATTCGTATCACCCCGAAATTCGTACGAACCGTGATCGTATCACCGAGGTTTTACTGTAAAGGAAAAAGCAGAAAAAGCACATCTGACAGCATCAATGAGCCCCAACACAGTGAAAAAAAGACACACAGCACTGTGTTTGTAGCTCAGAAACAGAGCATCGCATCAGTTTTATGTTTATGCTCTCAACTCTTGATACTTTTGCGCTACAAGCTGTCCAGGCGTACCCTCTGTGGCAAACGTAAGAGCTCTGACCACAACAAACCAGTGGAGAGTAGAGTGTATATTAATGATGCTGATGTCTGACACCAATGTGATATTTGTGGTTTAAAAGGGGACCAAGAATTGCAGTTCAAGATGCTCTGTGAGATTAATAATACCAGTCAGAAAAATCTTACAGAATATTAGCTTTTCTTTTGTAGGCGCAACACAATAAAACAAGCTTGACAACAGAAGAACATAACATGGTTATACAGGGTCTGTCCCAATAGTTCCCAGAATTTTTTTGGGAAGTTGGCAATGCCGCCTGGCAGAGCGGGGCTTCGGGCGGAGAACTTAGAGGAGGATGTAAGCTTTGAAACGAGACTGGTCTCAGTTGCCTGCGGGCATTTGTTGAGGCAGGTCACTCTCCGCACTGAGGTATCTACTGCACCCTTGTCAAGAAAAACAATCGACCAGTTTTTGGAGCAGCATTATGCAATCAAGTTTTGTGTGAAACGCGGTAAAAATGGGTGCTTCAAAATGCTTAAGAAAGCCTATGGTGACAACACGATGAAACAAAGCCAAATTTTCGTGTGGCACAAGAGGTTCCGGGAAGGTCAGGAGTCTGTCAACGACGACGACCGCTTGGGACGCCCGTCGAAATCACAAACAGACGACTTGGTGCAAAAAGTGCATCAAGTTTTGGACAAGGACCGACGATTAAGATGATCGCCGAGGAGTGTGGAATACCCAAAACAATCATTCATCATGTTTTGACGGAGAATCTTCAAATGAGGAAAGTCTGCACAAAAATGGTGCCAGAAGTCCTGACGAGTGAGATGAAGGAGGAGCTACATTGCGCTCATTGTCTCCGAGTTGCTGGCCAAAATGGGTGTGGAACACTGCCCCAGCCACCGTAAAGCCTCGATCTGGCACCACCCCACTTTGTTTTGTTCCCAATGATCAAAAGAACCCTCAAAGGAACTCGGCATGGGACGCTGGAGATGGTGAAAGCATCTGCGACAACCTCACTGAAAGAGGTTCCTGTTGATGGCTTCCAGGGCGCCTACAATGATTGGGTGAAGCGTTGGCAACGATGCGTCGAAGCATGGGGAGAGTACTTAGAAAAGTTCTGAAAAGACTGTAAACTGATATTGAATAAATTATTTATAAAACAAAAATTCAGGGAACTTTTGGGACAGAACCTGTATGTACAGAAGTGCTCGTGGAAATTTGAAGCATTTATTTATGCTTTCATGGAAATGCTGAGGAAGAGAGAAAAACGGTGCCTTGCGGTGAGAAGCACACAAGAGGTGAGGAGCAGAACTGCGGAGGAAACAATGCTTGCCTAAGTGTTACTTCCTATTAGAGCACTGCACGGGTCGATTTTTCCGGCCCGGGCCCGGCCCGGCCCGAAAACGCCATGTTCCGGCCCGCTCGAGCCCGGCCCGGTGTTCTTAAATGTGGCCCGTACCCGGCCCGAGCCCGAAAGGCTGGGGCCCGGCCCGGCCCGGTTCGGCTCGGCCCGTTTCAGCTGCTTATGCCTTGAGCGTAAAGGAGACACTGTCCAACCTTCGGTGATTGTGAAGATACCTGCCGCACACCAGATATTATCCAGAGATTGTTTAAGGAACTTCTTTCAGTGTCACGATTTTCACTGGTACTGTGTATACTTTCTGTTAATTACACCCGTGACATTCTTGCGAAATAATTTCAGGGCAATATAAAATATAATTGGAGTCATAGCTGGCTGTTTCATGTATGCACACAGTGCTAACCACTCAATCTTATTTTTGCATTTCAAAGAACGACTACAAAATACCTCCATAAAGTGGGAAAAATAAACATGGCAGACATTTTTAGTTTGAGTCTACATCAACTGCATACGAGCTAGGGCTGTTGAGTAATAGTAGCAAGTCTCCTACAAACTTCATCTATTGCACAATGCAATGAAAAAAAAAAAAACGTGCTCTAGCTGCTTCTGAGAGGAATACACCAGGCTGGGCAGCGTTACATAAAGCTGTCGTGTTGACTCCTCGGCAGGAAATTGCACCCAACGTACACTACATTTTCGTGTTCAAAACAAGAAGGTTCTTTGTCCCACCCTTCTTCCCCGAGTCACCGCCACTGCAGTGCCATAGACCTGTCAAAGCAAGACACACCCGTTAGCGAGCGAGCCACCGTCCTCGCTGTTCCCAGAAGGTGGCTGTCTCGTCGTCTTCGTGTGACCGCCTTCGATCTTTGAAAATGTTACGCCTTAAAGCAAGACCGGACTAAGGGCTTCCAAAACAACTGTCTATTAGAGCGCCGAAGTGAACACATCTTCTATACACTAATCTAGGCACTTTACCGTTTCCTTACACGGTACCCAAGAACGTCTTTCACTCACTATAATGGAGGAAACTTACATTAGGCGTTTCTTGAAATTACGTGTAGCATACCGATGGAGCAAAATTGTAGACGTCTTGTACTGTGCAATTTCTGTGCACGCCAATGTACTCCAGACGGTTTAAATTACCCGGAGACCTCAACGACGGCGTCTCATATAGCCTAGGTCACTTCGGAGAGTTAAACCCCACAAAACAACAAAAACAAAGCCAAACAACGTACACTCGCAACTATACAGATACGTATGAGACCCGGGCCTAATACGGGCCTGGCTCAGGCTTGAGCCCGACCCGAGCCCGAAGATCCCGGGCCCGAGCCCGGCCCGGGCCCGATCCAACAATCCCTTACCCGGCCCGGCCCGGCCCGCGGGCCAGGTCGGGCCCGGGCTTTCGGGCCAGCCCGGGCCCGCGCAGTGCTCTACTTCCTATACCAATGAGAAAGCCACATCCTGCTATAACCAAAACATTTTGAATACAGCATAAGGCAGCAATCAGGTGAAACTTGAAGAAGTAATGTAAAATAGCCTGCTAGGTGAAAGTGGCAGTATTAGTTCATACGACCCACAGGTGTTTCAGCATAATGGCTTTTTGGATTAGCAAGCATTAATAAAAGCTAGCAAGTGGCCAAGGTAACAGCTGTAGTGTTATGCTAAGACCACCTAACATGTTAATACATACTATAATCAATGAGTGACTACCACGATCCACACCAGCAGTGCTACAGGTTTGCATGTGCTGGGCTAAATGTAGCACATGCCCACCTGACGCTATGCCATAGTGGACTGTGGAAATGGACTGCGCATCGCACTATGCTAGAACACTCTATCTTATATAGATGTTGTTGTTAAGTCATCAGTAAGTCAGCAAATGGCAGTAAGTCAAGCTGCTTGACAGCAAGTAACAAAGATAAACATGCACCAATACCTTGGGACAGTAAATATTTCTTTCCTAGTCTTTCTTTGGAAAGCATAGTGAAAGGTTGCAGCAATTAAATATTTGCTTAAAGGGGCCGTGAAATACCTTTCAAGTAATCACAGAATGACCTCACTATTGGACTAGACTGTCTCGTGAATCTCCTACAATGAAAATTTTTCTAGCCTTCCAACTATATAAGTAGGGTTGCCACCGTTTCCCAAAAAAAAAAGGCCCTTCAAGGAGGGGGGGGTAGTTAATGCCAGGTTAAGTCTTTGGCATGCAGTGGCATTTAAAGTAACATAACTTTCCTTGAGCGAAATAAACTTAGTGTACATGCACAAAAAACCACAACATTGAGCTAACCTAGACTAACTGTGGCATAAAAATACCCGTGATTAGAATGACACTTGTACTAAAAGTAAGTGAGGTTTTGGTTATTGCCTTTAATGTGCTGCACTGAAAAGGAAACGCATATACTTAGTCCATAAAAAGGTCTTCTTTGTGTCTGAATCCAACAGGCCAGTGACATTGTAGACACAAATGAACGTTAAGATGTACATCATTAATATGCCACAAAAATATTGCATATTCATATACATACGTGCACAATAGCATGCTCTATTCCAATGATCGCTAAACTTGAATGCAAGTGGCTGACTAATAGCGTAACAGTATTGGTGATAGATCATGAATAGCTACCGTCGTAGTTGAACTTACGCTTATAAAATGCCCCAGAAAATAAATAATTGCGATATTATGACAAAAAAAACGGCCATCGACTGCCGGTCTTGGGTACAGACTGGCAACCGGCCCGCAGTCTAAGAAACTGGCCGCGCTGGTCTAAAACCGGACAGGTGGCAACCCTATACATAAGCAATGTTACAGGCACTTATCACACACCCAGAGGCTGCTAAAAGCTGCAAAAGAGGTGTGGCCTTGCCTAAGAGTTATAAGAGTGGCACATTGTTCTTCTTTCCTTTGAACATGCTGAATGCTACCTTTGGTTCAGGAATGCACGTTGCTCTCTAGAAATGTTCAGGATACTTAGGCTGCCTTGCCATCGCTATACGCTTTTGTTATTTCACCCACATGCCCCAATGGCTGTTGTCAGCCGTCAAGCGGATGGTGAGTGGACTAACTGCAGCACCATGAGGTGGCAGCGGTATCTACAAAAAATTGGAGGACGCTTCAGCTTCGCCTTCAAGAGTAGAATGCAATAGCATAATTGGGCCCTGCATGCTTCGCCTTCAACCGTGCCGGAAAGAAAAGAACGTTTGTGCGCGTAACATTGGCCGTTTCAGACTATCCTACAATGCCTACTGCAAGTATAGTTCCGAAGTGCCCACTATGCCATAATCCTTTCTTTTTCAAACTGGCAATATACCTACTATGCGTCTGTAAAGTGCTACGTGCACCCACGCAGGTGCACACATTGTAATGAGTGGGCTGATTTAAACCGCCCACTCGTTGAGCAATTCACATGTTTTGACGCATGGTGCAATTCTACGATTCTGCCACACAATATTACATGCGTTATGGAGACTCTTCCCCCTACATGACATTCTTATAGGGTTTTTTTACGCAGCAGTTTCAAGAACTGGCGTGGCTTCGTGGTAGAACACCTGCTTGCCATGCAGAATTCCTGCGTTAGATTCTCACTCAGACCAAATATTTTTTTATTATTATTTATTTATTTGCATCTATCTCGAATTTTCGCTCCCAGACAACGCTGATTTTTCACTCACAGCCAACGACGCAGACACCAACACCAACACTGGAATTTCTGCGAAACGAACTCTTTAACGCTATCGCATTAATACGTAGCGACCACGGCTAGTAGCCATATAACACAGCTCTAGAATACACTCTCACTCTCATGAACCTGGCCTTTTGAGCATTACCTTAGCAGGCTCAGCAGAAGAAAAGCGGCAGGCAGATAGTGTTTGGAAGAGCATGCAGGATGTATGCTGGGTGTCCCTCTCCTTAATGAGTACGGGAAGAACAAAACATCAACCATCGACCAAGACCAGAGCCGGAAATGTGAAACACTTTGTCGGCCTTTCTCAACATTGCAGACATGTATACTTTTAATTTATTTAATAAAAAGCTAGCAATAATACGATTATAGAGAATGTCCTTGTGATCAAGAAATCAGCCAATACCTGTGGGGCCCACTTGCTCCCGCTTGCTGCACAGATGATGATGGTATTGCAAAAAGGCAAGCAATGCTTTTAACACGAGTCTGTAAATTCCCTGCTATATGGAGTGCAATAATATTCAGCTCATATGCTGATAGAAGCCTCAGTCTTTAGATAGGCAACATTTTCTTAGTATGTTCAAAAAGTGTTTCAGGCCCCTTATATAAAGTTCCCCAATATGTTTCTTGAATAGCTTGAAAGAACTTTCACTTTAAAAATACTTTGCAATTTAACTTGATCTGTCTTTGTTAACCCCAACACTGGGAAGCTTCAATAACCTGCCAGTAGGAGTAACAAAACTTTGTTTTGCTGCTCCTGTCAAACCAGATCCACCTTCATTCTCCAGAAGCATGGTGCCAGCGCTGAAGCATTCAGCAGCCAATAACATGAAAAAAAATTCTCACTTTTTCATGGCATGCTCATTTTTCAATTAGCTTTCAATAATTTTGCCATCCTCATACTGAGTGTTTTTTACCAAGTACTGAAAGAGCACTTGTACAACTACGTTGCTCTAAGCAGCATTTCCATGAGATGTCATTTTCTGTGGTGTGATTGTCAGGATGGTTGAAAAAGGCACACAACCTCCGAGTAAACAGCAGTGAAGCTCAAAACATAGCAGTGGGGAGCAGCATTGATTTCACAGAATAAATTTAGGCACCTGGAAGCCAGATGTATGTACTGAATTTCTTTTCATAGGTTACTGTAAGTTACGAGATTTCAGATCTCTGCCTACTGCTTTTGAGTTCTCCGCAGTGACAACAAATAACTTTATCTTGCCAATATCCCTCTCCAGTGTTTCGCTTCAAGAGAGATGATAAGGGCTGCTAAAGTGAATATAATGCATTTGTAATGTAGGGAGCTATAATGTGAGGAAAACTGCCGAAAATTCAAATTGTGAGCCTGATAAGGTCAGTTTACTTGGAGGTTTTTTTTTTGTTTTTTTACTTTGTCTTAATGTTCATGGGAGGCAAGATGAATAAAGATTTGGTGGTTAGTTTTGCTTGCAGAGTTTAAAAGAGAGGAGACTAAAAGCTTTAAGAAGAAGCAGGCAGAGACAGAAATAAGCGGAGATTACAATGACCTTTATTCAGTACATACATTCTAGTCCAGTTAGAAGGTAAGGTAACAACAAGCAAGGTCAGTCAGTAAGAAAAGACCAGGTTAGTCTTGTTAAACAAATATTCCAAGAAACAGGAGCATAATCATACAACACATTGCTTCTTCCGAATTAAAACTAGGATATTTTTAAGCTAGAAGGAAAGAACTAAAAGCAGTCATTAAACATGCACAGGGAAACTACTGCAAATCAGATAACTCTTAATTTCGCCTAAGGTTATAGAAGGTTGCCTCCTCAGCATAAATTACAGTACTCACCAACGATGCACAGTCAGATTTTGTACTCAGAGAGAGAGGCACAATTCATGGCCAACCAAACTCACCTTCTGGATAAAGAAACTTTCTCACAGGGAGAGGTGTTATGGGTCAGTAATAAATACAGGAGTGAAAAAGCAAGATTTAACCTGCCACACAGATAAGAATAACAAACCTTTTTCTTTAACACTCAAGTCATCCATCCAGCAAAGTCAAGTGAAATGAATGACAAACTGTCTTCCCCACTGCTATGGCACTATGGCATGCATATACAGCCAGCATTAAAAGTTGGGCAGCTATTATATTATAAAAGCATGTTTATGTGACTAGCAGTGCATTAAAGCAAGGATAACTAAGAAAAAATGAAACAAGACAGCAAGTTTAAATACGACATGTGATTGAAACCTAAGGTGAATGGAACCACTCCAACTGTTAAAGCAACACCGAAGAATACAATGTTCAGAAGCTCAGTCCACTTGTGTAGCAACGGCCTAATAACAGGTTATACAACAACAACAAAAAGAAAGAAAGACTGTGCTAGTATATTTAATCGATACTTTTCCCAAGTTTTTGATACTATATATATGCCTTTGCATAAAATTTGTCAAGTACAATATTTGATGGTTATACTGTTGACTGAGAGTGCCAGCTTGAAAATGACAGCTAAAACACTTGTTTTGATTGTCCAGTTTCTGGCTGCTATGTTTGACCACAATTTCATTATCATAACACTTACCAAATACTAGTTGTTTCTGAAAATAAACATAACTAATAATGGTTATTCTTATAAAAGAACAGAATGCATCAAATGCAATGTTACAAAAGCTTTTACTGAAAAACGTGCTTTTAGCATTCCTAGCTGCTGCAGAGCTGGTTGTGTAGGTCAGAATGTTTACTGTATAGAACAGGACTACCTGAAAAAAAGTGACCGCCAAAATTCTAGCACTATTTCCTAAAGATTTCATCCACCTTATTTTTTAATCACACCTCGTATATTCAATGCCCAAACTGCATCCTATTACAAACTAAATACGATGCTATAAGCTACACATAACATTGCCATGTCACTGAAAACATGAAATTCACTGTGCATAATCAAAGTTTGGTATACCACACATGCTAAATCATATGAATCAACAGCAAATACCAGTTTACCACAAATATATGCAGCATAAATTACTTTTCTAAGTGATGACCTTAACAGCGCTTAATACTAAAGCATGGATGGAAGCAAAGCACACAAAGAGCAGCAAGTTATGTTGCCATGTTTTGTGTGCCTGTTTTCTGTTCCAATCAGTTTTTCTCATGTAAAGCGCATCAAGTGAATGCTGAGTAGCAATGTTTCATTCAACATAGCACTCAATGCACTTTAAAAAAAACTGGCAATGTGAACATGTGGCCTAAAGTCAGTAGAGCAGTAACACATTTCTGAAGCAAGCTTCAAATGCGGCTGTACATGCACAGCAGGTGAAAGATGTCAAAAACAAAGACTAAAGATTTTTTTACAATTAGACATACATAGCACACACTCTTCTTCTCTTTACGATATGTCTGCTGGACAATGATGTGGAGGACACACAAATCCTTAAGTCACAAACACGGAACTAATACTTTTTGAACAGCTGAAAAGCCACGCCTAAAAATGGTAAAGAAAAACACACTTTCACTACTTATATAGTAGGTGTAATACTTTTACCAAATGACAATAAAAAAAGAAAAATAGCTCTATGCAGGGCCTTATTGATGCACTCCACAAATACAGGTGACTTAACACATAGAAATAGCTAGTTCAGGCACCCATGGCAGTAAGCAAGCGTCACCGATACATTACTCAAACTGTGGTATTCGTGCGCTGCCAACATTTAAACTAATGATGCACATTAGCAGTCTCTCATGTTACAATAAAAAGCTTTCTTTGAAGCTTTTCCTACGTTTTATAATTCTCCAGAAATGTCTTACTATTTCATTTCAATTAGGAAGACTTTTCTGAAGCCTCGCCAAAAACATCTGTCAGTTCAAAACAATGTAATTTTCTGTTTTATTTGCTGCAACATGTTTGCCACATACCTTTACATATCTAAAAAATATGTGGAGTGCACTATCAGCCATTGTCTAATGTGCAGTAGTTTTTGTTTTTTTTTAAATTAAAAATCAACTTCTAAATCACTATACTTATCAAACAATAGAAACATAAACAGCAGACTTATATAAAGCAGCTGTTCTAGGTGCCCATATTCAATATATTTTCTTTCTAATGCTGCACTATTAGGGTTAAGTAATGCCTTAACAGTGCTGCAGAGCTAAGCATATTAAACCATTGGCTACCAAAGCCCTGTAACTGCTGGGCAACACAATGAGGGCCATAATGATAAAGTTAATGATTTAACAGGTGAGAGGGAGTGTAGCTAAAACGCTATTCATAGATGATGCAACTGGCAATACACCCTGTACTTGTTTAAAAATGTTGCAACTAGATGGCACTACTGCCCACAACAGCACAGGTTTGATTTTTATATTTTCAGTTCGTAAAGTGTCCTTAAAGTGTTTGTATGCACCTTCTATTTATGAAAAGATGTGAACAAATGGTGGTTGATGCATACTCTTAGATGACGAAATTTTCTATATTTCCCTGAATAGTGACGTCATTCAAGACTCAGATCATGACAGTGACTTTCTTAGAGAGCCTTCTGAAGACAAAAGCTGCCATGACAACAGCTCTACACATGCCTTAATGTTTCAAGGTTTCTCACATGAAAAAAAAAAAAATGAATATTTGACTTCCACTTCAGGGTCAAAACTATAACTTGTTGCTTATATTCGTGAATAAAAGCTTGTTCATATCTATTGAGAATTTATAAGCGCAGAGCAGGGTTCTCCCCACGGCTGGCTGTGGTAGAAATGCCACTCACTGCTCCACTTCACCACTCACCGCTCTGCTCACCACTTTCGATAAACCGCCCACCGCTCCGATTGATGCATTCGGAATGCGCACCTGAGGAACCAATAAATAGCAACTGTGCGCATGCAACTTCAGTGAGCTGTGCCTCCTGCCACCTGGTTATGTAAAAAGGAGTCTGAACAGGTAGTGTTGTGGTTTGAAGGATCACCAACTCCAGCGCTAGAACACAAACGCCTTTGCTTCTGTTTTCTACATGCATCATAGATTCCAGACATGTGCGACCAGAAATGAAAGCTGGAAGTCTGTCAAAAACGGGGAATGTGAAAACTTGAAATTTCTTAACCTGAACCCCCCCCCGCTATCAAAATGTCCACCCCTAAAATATTCCTGGGGATAACCCTCTCACATAGCATTACATAATGAACATGGCAGTGGAAGTCCATGCAGCGCCTGTACACAGCAAAAATGTGTACAGAGGGCCCCGCAACACGCATAATATTTGGTAGCCAATGGGTTAAGCATAAGGAGAATGGGAAAACCATTTCAGCCACGCAGCTACAGAAGGCAAAAGAAAGAGCATAGGAGGCAATAACCTACCTGCTATGTATTATCAATGACGACATTGTTCTACATAAGAGACGACATAACTGGGGCATTGTGGCTGCAAGATGTTGCAAATTGAAATATGAAACATTTTGAGGACTGAATTTATGAAGTGGTTTTTTTTTTCTTCTTTACTTTGCATATGCATTCAAAGGCTACAGTCAGCATGTACTATAGTCTAGTTTACATAAAATTAATTCACAATAAGTGCTGATCTTGCTAATACTGCCCACATGGTTATATGCCGAGCAGAGACGCATTAAATGAAGAAGCAAGCGCTGTGCACAAAAGGCTAGCTTCACAAATGCGCATATGGCTTTTCGTGCTCAGATTTGTTAGGTGCTCAATTAGCTAGTTATGTTGGATCTATTGGTGCAAAATCTTCAAGAGCTATGATGCACCAATTGTTAGGTGCACTGTATAACCATTTCTTAGCTTTGCTTTCTCATAATACATGTCCTTTTCATTTGCCACTTTTTTTTTTTATGTACTCTCCAAGCCCTACTTTAATAGGGCAAACAATATACAAAAAATCAACTTTCCTAATGACTAAACTAACAAAAATGGCATTAAAGGAAACAAGTAAAGAGTGGAGCACATCAATAAGGACCCATTAGAAACAAACAATAAAAGATAGGTGTTTTATATTTGGGAGATTAAGTCTAACAGTTCACAATTTCAAATGAGAAGGCCATTTTGAAGCTTTCACAGACTTCCCAGCATTCAATCGTTCAACAGCAGCTACCTGCACACACCTGATGGATTAAGTAAAGTACTAATCACGTTAGTACATCAACCTAATAGTTTTCTGTGAGGGAATATATACAGACATAGAGCAAAAGCAACATATAACTCAGCATTCAGTTGCAGCCAAATATGTCAACAGCAAATGCTGCTTGGACCAATCAGCAAGTGTCTATACAGCATGCCTTTTTACTATACTGTGTCTGTGAAAGCTACAAAACTGCAGAGTGATGCGCTAGGCTGAACTTCTTCCGTAACTGCAACAAGAATTATTTAACTAAGCAAGGATTCTAGAAATACGCTGAATAGTGCACTTTATTAAAAATAAGTTACTTTCGTTTTTTAAAATAAAATCTCTTTCACCAATATCCTCCATGCCTGACTTTTCAAATGAACATTGCGCCAACACTCCATTGGACCTTGTACAAAGCTGCGGCAACTGTACATTAATGATGCTGAAATTGATGACTGCATGAACTCTTGATGCTATGGTGAGGTTAGCTGGCAAAAATAGAATCTTTGGGCCGCGTGATGTGTTCAGAAAGAGATGCACTATGAACACTGTACATGGGCCCCAAGTGGAGTGAGGAATGCTGCCACTACAGTCACTGGCACACAGCTTCTTTTTAAAAATTGTACAATGTGTGACTAGAAAGCATTCAACCATACAGAAAAAGCGATGATGTCACTGAGGAATCACCTTCAAACTTTTTGCACAGCAGTATCAAGGGCTTATCTTTCTCTTTTCTTTTTTTTTTTTTCAGTAGGCTTTTGCTACATTCGGAAGGATTTCAGTGATGACACTATATCAAATTGTTACATATCACTTTACAAACTGAGTGCAGTACAGTGAAATTTATTTATTTACACTAAAAACAAAGACAGTAAGAGCCAAATGACTAGCCACTTAGTAAGCTGTCAATGTATACAGTAAGCTACGTTAACTAACTAATGCCATTCATGAACTGTTAACGCTTTCCACAATCTCTAAAAATAATAACCTTCCATTTAAGTGTTACCATATACCTGTCGAAGCA
This sequence comes from Rhipicephalus sanguineus, assembly GCF_013339695.2. Classification (NCBI taxonomy): domain Eukaryota; kingdom Metazoa; phylum Arthropoda; class Arachnida; order Ixodida; family Ixodidae; genus Rhipicephalus; species Rhipicephalus sanguineus. The sequence goes on along the minus strand of NC_051176.1, from coordinate 206,399,264 downwards.
ATACAAAAAAATAATGCCCCTGTTTTTTTATGTAGAGTTTGATGTAATGTACCTAGAACATGAGCTTGGATGACATTCACTACAATAGGTAAACAAGCTTCGAGACATAGCATACTTAAGTATTAACACAGAAGTACTTTCATTAACAAAATTAGAGTAAAATCTCACAATAAGACACTACTCCACCAATTACAAATCACACTTTTTTCAAACCTGCAAACATAATGTGTAAGGTTCATATGATGCACATCACAAGACCTGATTTGACCATGTTTCTGCATAGAAACGTATGCAAGCATCAGTGCCATCTGCACACTTTACAAGCTGCAAGTTCACAGCCTACTTGGACCTCATACACTTCTTGGAAAAAAACTGCATTTCTACTGCCGAATGAAACCACAGGCCCACATGGTGCATACCTTAGCACCAAATGTTGAACAGCAAAAAAAAAAGAAAAAAGTTGCAAAGCGCACCACAATGTACACACTGGACCAAATTTCATGCAAGAATTAAGTGCCAAAGATAGCTACCACAGCCATGCTGCCACAGGAGAAAGCTATGTATCTGCACTGCTGTTAGGCTGGTAGAGCTAACTCATCTTAATTATGTTCATCAAAGGCAAAATAAATTGAGACAATCTTATAGTACCCATTACAGGACATGATGGAGCATTTATAAATGTAACAAACACAACCAGCCACTAAATCACATGTTCAAGAAGCAGAAGGAACAGACTCTGACTCTAATATAAATCCTTTATTTACACTTCAGTCGCATTTACGGTGTTCACGGTCCAGAAATTTCGATTGGCTGCCACTTTCAGTGATGCTATCGTCCTTAGATTTTATTAAAGCTTGCTTTTTAAAGCTTGCTATTTTAAAGCTTGCTTCTCTCTCTGCCCTGTCTGAGACAACTTTTTCATGAATGTTACATTGCAGCGCACAGACAGGCCTTACCAGTTTTAACAGCACTGGCAGTGCAGAATGAACTTCATGTGAATGATTAATTCATTTAATTATTAAATTCTACTGTTTCAAATGCCAAAGCAACAACTTGATTATGGGGCACACCATAGTGGGAGACTTCAGATTTATTTTGACCACCTAGAGCAGTTCTTTTATTGTGCACCTAAAGCTAAAATACACAAGCCTTTTTTTTATTTAGCTCGCCACTACAATGCGGCCACTGCGACGATAAAACGTGCGACCTTGAGTGCATCAGTGCAGCGTCAAAACCACTTGGCTACCATGGTGGGTGGGGAGTGATGACCCATACCCTGATGATTACTAAAACAAAAGTTTCAGTTATACGTCACCAAAGCAAAATTAATCTCCAAGCCTTTATTGAAGGGCAACATCTGGATTCATGCCACCAGGCAAACTGGCATGCTGAGCTACTCTTTGGCACTTTGTTCCTGCATTGTGTCTGATACTAATTTTAATTCAGCCATTCTGAGCTGGATTGAGCTATATTTTTCAATAATGTGAGAGTGAGTGCACCTAACTATACAGTATGATTAATTTCTGCTTGAATAATTATTTAGCCCATAGACTGGGTCACTGATTATTACAGGCAGATAAACCAGGCGCTGAGAGTGAACTGATCACTGTTCTGTTGGTAACAACAGAACAACAATCAATCATTTCCTGTGTGATGTCCTGCCCCATACTGTATTTTACTTAGTTCTGATAGCACATACCTCAGAACATAATGGCCATTCAACATGGTTAGTTCACAGTTAAATGCCTAGTTTTGAAGGGCCAAGCATCAAGTGCTTTTAACAGAAGAAAATTAACCACTCGTTCCCTCCATGTGCTCCACGTGGTTCACACATCACACATCTTTGTTAAGTTTTATTTGTCGTCACTTGAATATTGCGCCATTTTCCACAGTTAATTAATCTGGTCATTTTGCTAGGTTAATAAAAATATGTTGGTGGTATCAATGCAAAATGAATTCTTTCTTTTTTTCAATTCTTATGTTGCATACAGCCATAGTATAACCCACACCATCAGAAATATGTGTTGAAACATATGAGAACATGATGTGAACTAAAACTGCTTATCTATAACTGCATAAGATTAAAGTTAATTTAGGCTATAAATAGCTAAGAAGGAACGTCTTTCACTAACTAGATCATTTAATCAGTAAAACCAGTAGACTATTGCTGTTTCTGATACTATAAACACAATAAAACCGAGCTGCCAGTTCAGTGAATGATGAAATAATAGTACAATCATATATTTGTACATTTAAATAATGAGTACACCCTGTAAAAAAGTCCAGCATGTTCACGCTTTATGGTCGCATGGATGCACACTACTGGCCAATTGCAATTAATGATCATTAATGCAGCCCTCGCGTTCTTAAGAAACAGAATAGGACTTAACCTCAGGAAGTACAACAGGCACATTTTTTTTTTTCAGGAGAATTGCAGTATCCATTAACACAAAGTACATGCATGACTGTGCGCATCTATGACACCACACATATTTGTTTAAAAAATTTGTCTATAACGCAACCAGTGCATGACATCATTCTTCAAAAAAAAAAAAAAAGCCTACGAGTGCATTTTTAAAATATTCACAGCTGCCACATAAAAGATTAAAGAGGAAAAGGGCTTTTCTTCAAAAAATGTATTTGTGCATCAAAGGTGAGCACAAGCTACAGCTAGGAAAATAATTCTAGCCCCTGCGGGCAAACAGGTAGAGGGAAAAAAACATGACAGTCCTTATCTTCCTTTCCCAAAATTTCTTCTACCTTGGAAAAGCATTAATAGACATCGCATAAAATTTAATATTGGCATTAGTCTATTGATGTGACAAAGAAAAAAGGTAACTATATGCCTCTCACGTTTTTCAAAAGTCAAATGCAGTGGTTCCACAAAAGGTAAAATGATATGAAATGCCTATTTCAAGCCCGGCTTCGTAGACTTAGAACATACTAGCCAATCAGCATGGAAGCCAAAAGGCCAGTGTTCATACCCATGTTTTACGACGCAGTTAATGTAAGCAGAGAATAGGCAAGTAGGGGGAAAAATGTAGTATGGACACAAAGCTGCAGTCTTTCGAATTATGTGACAAAGGTGAAATAACTGTGGAGTGTTGTTCTCATGAGAATACTGTGAAAACTTACACTCGCAAATATGTGCAGCAGGTTTCCTACGTTCCAGAAAATTATACACCAATACAATCACACTGCACTACTGTAGGCTAGGAATTTTATGACAAAATAATTATACTCTATAGGAGGTGCTGCTGTGGAGTTCCCAAAGCTAGCCCATTTGTTTAGGCTTAGCCATAAGCCCACTTGTCTGCCAAGAGCTTCTACAGTACATTCCATATCTCACTAAAGTTCCAGGACAGCTTTTTCATTTCTTCTTCTATAAAGTTCCAACTCAAGAAATGCACATTACCAAGTAATATTGTATGTGTTCACAGTAGGCATTGTCTTTGGAAAAGTTTCCATGTAAACTCAGTGTCTGGCAAAGCTGTAGCTTTGAAAGAGAGCGCAGAGCTTTTTAGTGCATTTAGTTGGACATTTTTTTAGTTATGCAATGGGCACAAATTGTAAACAGAGAGTTAAGAATAAATTCTGCATCAGACTAGGGGAAACCTGTAATGAGATAGTATATGATTCAGCAAGCAGGGGTGCAACAGCCGAAATAGGATTTGGAGCAATTTTTGCAGCAGCAAAATGTTGCTTTTGGAGCACATGAAAAAATCTAAATTTGAAGCAGATTACGGGAATAAAAAGAACCTCCGTTTTTAGCAAGAAATCCCAAATTTGGAGCTGTATAACAGAGACGGCTCACTTTTTGAAAAGAAAACAAAAATATGTACAAACCGTTCAACATCAGCCAACTCATGCACAATGCACGTGAACACTGCTATTTCAATAAAAGCTGTGTGTTGAACCACCCCACATTGCAAGCAATGACGAAGTAAACATTGGCCTTTCCAGCGCCTTTCAAATCATTTGATCGGCAGTGCAAATGCTAATGTGGACCCGGAAACCGGGCAACCTCGAAATTCGGGAGATTCGTAAAGCAGGAGCGAGTGGGGTGGCAAAAAAAAAACAAAAACTGGTGTACAAAAAACGTTTTTGTTTATTGCTTCTCAGGGGCGCAGAAACGTCCTACACAGCTCTGAATGATTTCCAGTAATTTTTTAGACGTGAGCTATCATACTTGTACTCGCAATTACATGGCGCATGCACGCATGAGTAATTAAGGAACAAAATAAAAATGTGCTGCATCCCGTGACAGCTAGTACTAATCGCACCTTCTAAATCTGAGTATGCTTTTCCGCAAAGCACCAGTGGACTGCGGCAAAAGTGGTTTAAAAAGCGTTCTGCACGCGATAGAAGATGACCAGGAAATTTTAGAACCGCTGTCCTTTTTTCTTTTCTTTCTCGGTGGGGTTAGGGTTAGGGTATGCGCTTCTGGATTAGATTCGATGATGACGCCCAAACTGTAGGTGGCCAAGGCAGCCTCCATTTCTTGTTAAATTAGCGCAACTGAGAACATTTTGAAGTTGGCCAGGCATTTTGGCTCAGCTTGGTGCAAAAACAAGGAAATGTATCAAATTGGTGTAATTGGCACAGTTGTTGCACCCCTGAGCAAGCAGTATATGGTGACAAAGTGTTGTCAAGATGCCATGTCCTTGAACAGCACCAAAACATTTCGTATTATGATTCCAGAGTCAACTTCCCATTACTGTAACATACCACCGCAAATGTGCAACAAGTGGGGCAGTTACTGCATGAAAATCATCATGTTACTATATGTGCATGACATCAGATCTAAAACTGAATAGCAATGTACGTCACCACACCTTATTCAACAACATAAGGAAACAGAAATCGAATGCAAAAAATTTTCCTCAAACAGTGACAGAAAGAAAAAACCAAATGAAAAATTGATGTTGAACTTTTTAAACGAGCCCAGAGTATTCCCACGTTTTCATTTAGCATTCTTTTTAAAGATGAAAGTTGGGGCTAACAACATGACCCTCAAGTGAAGTGACAAAGCACCGAACGGCAATCACATGGTGCTTTACAGAATCGCTGGCATGTATCCTCAAAAAAGTGAAGGAATAATTATCAAGAACAAAGAGGGTGATGATTGTATTTTTTTATGGTAGATGGTTGCGGACCTACGAATATTTGCCAGAAGAACAGGCAACATGCCAAAACTCCTACATCGATGCGCCAATATATCTGCGTGAAGCAATAATGTGGCACTGTCTTGATTTGTTGTCATCTGGACAGTGGTTCTTGTTAAAAAAGATGTGACGTTCCAGAACGATGAATTAGTTCAAGAATATTTGGCCAAATTCCCTATTCTTGCTTCAACAGGAAATCACATTCTTCATAAAACCATATTCCTGCTCTACACTGTCCACCCCATAGTCATTCAACATTTTGCTGTGCAATTTCTTTCTGTCTTCCAGAGTGGGATTGCCACTGAAAGGGAAGCGTTGTGAATATACTACAGCAATCCAAATTTATTTCACTAATGTGCTGAAGGCATCCCACACAAGCTTTCTCTGATCGCTTCCATGACCTCCAAATACAGTGGCAGCTGTGTGTAGATAGTTAAAAGGATTAAGATGAATAAGACCTAGAGTGACTAGTTGGCAAGTTGAATAAATGATGTTTTAGGAGCTCTGTCCTAAAAATTTTTTTTCTTAGAAAGGTATACATTTATTTATTCACTAGATACTTTGCAGTCAGTTTTAATTAAATTAAAATTCTGCAATTAAAATTTTATTACATATACCACTGTTTATACAAACTATGTAATAGTCTTAAATGCTGAAATATTGTGTGCATGGCATCTTATGACCATCAAAATCTTCTACAACGTGAAATATACTCACACTGTACTTTGTCAAAATGATTTTGACCAAGTGCAATGTAAAATGCATCACAGCACAAACTTACGGCTTTAAGTTTGCCTTAAGTGAAATGAAAAAAAGAGCCATTAAAGCAACCAGTGTATAGGCTGTTAGTTCTAAGAGATTTCATCAAAATGTGGAGTTGTAAATTTTGGTATAAATCTGTGGCACAAATTATGTAAGAACACACACAGAACATCGCAGATGTCACACCTACCCTGCTGATTTATGTACTAAAGACCAATAAGAAAAATGAAGTGGCTGTAGCTTATGTAATGATAAAGTATTCCAACTACACGCACCTACCCTGCACATTTATATATTAAACGCCAATGAGAAAATGAAATGGCTGCAGCTTACGTAATGCTATATCACAACTCCACAGCTTCTATGAGATGACATACAGTGGGCATCGCATGTGGTGCTGCATGCATGGTGTCATGACAATGTGCAGATAATCTTTTTTCATAATTACTTCAGACCAACCAAAGCCGCTGCGTGTGTATAACATAAATATGACAACTTCACACAAAAAAGCCATATATTATTTGCATCCTATTAACCAAATGTTTTGTTCATACATAAACAAAAATGAGGCAGGTAGCAAGATAATCACTCCACACAACAGTGCTGTGGTTTCTTTGAATTTAGGGTCTGACAAATGTGATTTTAAAAATAAAGGTGGAAGAGGGTAAAATCCACTATATTCTTTTGCACTTGTTTAATTTTGTGACTTTTTAGCGGCTCACTTTTGATTTTGTCCTTTCTTGACAAAATTGCAAAATTAGCATATGGTGTGCACGCTGAAATGCATTTATGATGCTGCTAAATGCCCAATTTATCACACAGCTTTTACAATTGCCTGAAACCCTGTTAAAACCAAAGCACAACCAGTGCACTGCATTATCTATGACTTGCAGAATCCCACCATAGTATATGGGTGCCAAGAGTAACTTTAGTACAAAAAATCTGAACACTTTATGCGATTATTGAAGTAATGATTCTTTCTACACTCTAAAAACAAAAAACATATTTTGGGCATCCTTTTGTTGCACAACAATAATAGTCATCTACCTCGCATGCCTTTCCCTGCATTATCGCCATGCGCCCAGCCCTTCCAGGTCACAAATGGCCTGCCCACTATCAACGTGACATAGCATTCTTGACAGGAAAGTGGTGAGCGCCCAGCTTCCAAGAAAGGAAACATGAGCAAGACAGATGATTATTGTTGTAAGACAAAAAGTGTCCCCAAATATGCCTTTTTTATTTCATTGTTGTTCTTTTTAAGTGTATGCAAAACCATTACTACTATGGCAGGTTCAAGTTTAAGGCATGGTAGAGAAAAATCTTTAGTTTTGGCAGCTCACATCTGTGCGGTACAGTGAAGAGGTGCAAAGTATATAATATTTAGGGGCAAATGTTACTTTTATCTGAGATATATATGGATGGATGCAAATGTTTTTCTTCTTAAGACAAAAATCAAGTGAAATTATGCTATGCCGTGTTTTTTTGATACGTCACTACACTCTGAACTCATGGTAATATACATGCTTACGTAAATTGCAATACTCTTACTATTATGGAAGTATACAAATGAAATTAACTGTGAATGTACAAAGGTTTTTAGGGCACAGTAGGAAAGCTTCCTATTGTTAAAATGAAGTAGTTACGTAAAACAGGTACATAAAAAAGATAAGATAACACAGATATAAAGATTAAATATGGGCATTCAAGTTATGCTGCACAAAAAGCAAGAAAGATAAAAATGACGGTGTGTAAAATCATTTTGGCAACTAGACAAAAGAAAGATTCACGTAAAATTGCAAAAACATTTTTTGAACCTAAAGCCATTATAGCCAGGTTCTAGTATAGTACAAACAAAGTCCTCTCACTGGAATGATCCCAAAGCACAGGCTCAAAAATAAGTAGGCCTGACAGCTGATAGCTAAATAGCACAAAAAAATTGGCTGCACTCTTTAAAAATTCAACTTTGGCTAGTTTAAAGATATTTACTAGATTTACTACAGTCAACATTTGCAAATAAAGTAAAATACTTGAGGAGCCGTGGAAGACACTTGTTCTCCCTTTCATGCTTTTGAACTCTTTTTAACCAAATGAAATCCATTCCATTAGGCTATTTTCTGTTGCATAAAAAACATGGAAGCAACTGTCGGCCTACCTTGTACAAAAGAAAAGAATAATGCACTCATAAGTGTATTAGCAAAAATAAATAAATAAATATATAAATATAATTTAAAAAGCTGCAGCATGGATATGTCCTTGCTGCTGTAACAAGTTCAAGTAGTAATAGTAGTACCAACATAATGACAAGCATTTAGAAGTACTTGTTGCTGGGCTAGTTGGTTCATCATAATGACAAGCATTTTGCATAGGGGCTTTGGGTAAAATTGTAACGTTAGTAAAACAGTTGGTATTATATTGACTCCACTTTTAAGTTAAATGTGCACTGCAATAATTTTACTTTTGTCACTCCCCTTGACAGGCTTGGATTTGAGGGCGCTGCATAAGTTGTGGAAGGCTTGCCCCCATTTGTAAAGTACACTTGCCAATGACAAAAGAAACCATCCAAGGAGAAAAAAATAATAAAAAGTTATGGTGGTTTAACATTCTTAAAATATCTGACTATAGTAGAGGGCTCCAAATTATTTTTGACCACTCAGAGTTCTTTAATGTGTACCGAAAGCATGGTGCACAAGCATTTTGCATTACCCAGAAACTCATGCTCATCAGCAGAATGCTATAGTAGTCACGAAGCTGAGCTGCCAATCCCAGGGGAAAAACAAAAGCCAACTAGTTTTGACAAAGATGTTTCAAGGCCCCTTTAAGATTGTTTGATACTGAGAACAGCACAGAAAATATGGAAGACTTGGAAAAGAATTGGACAACCAGCTTGTCCAGTATGGCCTCACCTAGTTCATTGTTGCAGATTGACAGTACTGATACATTACTGGCTACATTATTACAGGTGAAATCTTGCATATCCATAAATTATTGAAACATAATAGCCTCATAGTAAACAAAATACAAATATAAATTAAAATTCTAAAGAGTATGTAGAGTGCTCTGATTTAGTTTTTAAATGCGAACAGTTTAAAATTGCAAATGCCTGCTTAACATTAAAAAATGGCCTCTCAAATCAAAGAAGAGACTGAGGAAGGTCATGTAGCATTAAATGATAAAAGGTTTCAGCTGCACATATATTGACTAGACATGGCACAAGAAAATTTGCGTCCGTCGGCTTACACAGGGCCTGAACTGAAAGTAAAGAGATAAGTCATGGTGCTGTGCACACGTGCTCTTGATTGGGAAATTGATAGCAGGGGAGAGCGGGGGAACTGTCAGCTTCACAACACGACAAGCTCAGTCAGCTTTTAATAGATAATGCAAATAGACCAGCTTGAGCGTGCGCCCTTGTTCCACTGCCGCATTATGGCAAGATGACAGGGAATGCTGGAACAGCACCACATGCCAAAGTTGTACATCATACTGAGTAAGTGCTTCCACAAGACTTTCAGTATGATCAAAAAGCATACGGCAAGGATGTAATGTGCAGATTGCAAGTGTTCAAATGGCACAATGCATTTGCAGATGGCTGAGAAGACGTCAACAACGAGCAATGGTTCAGGTGCACGTTGATAGTAGTTACGGATGCAAATAATTGTGTGCATTGTTTATTGATCTGGACACTGCTCGGCGTTTAGGTGCCTGTATGATTGCAGAAGAGATGTGGATTCTGAAAGAAGTGTAAGTTTATGAAATTGTCACTGAACATTTGCCAATGCACAACGTGTGTGCAAAAACTGTGCCAAAAGATTTCAACCCTGTTTTGAAGGAAGACTGGAATATCTGCTTCTTCCATACTGATGCAATGAGACAACAATGATTAAAACCTTTCATAATGAAAATTTTCTCCTGCAAGTAATTACTGGAAATGAAATGTGGGTGTTTCAATTTAATCCAACAACAAAAGAACTGAGCTCAGAGTGGCACCCTAGAGCAGGTGAATCTCTGACCGAAGAAGAAAATCCAAAGTGAAATTCATGTTAATGGCGTTCCGTGACTACGTTCAGGACTTTGTTACTTCTGGGACGACGGCAATTGCAAGTTTCCAAGTGGAAGTTCTCCAGAGACTTAGAAAACACGTCCTGCCCATGCAGAGAGAGTTCGCGTCATCGTGGTTTCCTCACCACAATATTCCATCATACACGTCGCTCGCTGTAAGCATATTTTTGACCGAGGACGGCATAACCATGCTTCTCCGCCACCGTACAGCTACGACCTCTCTCCCTGCGACTTCTTCCTGTTGCCGATGACGAAATGTGCCTTGAAAGGACACCAATATGACACCATGGAAGACATCCAAAGAGCCGCGACAAAGGTGCTTAAAGCGATCCCAAGAAAGAACTTCCAAGATGCCAATAAACAGTAAGAAAATCACTGGGCTTGCTGTATTCATGCTAATGGATTTTTTTTTTTTTAATGATATCAGATATACTGAAAGACTGTTTCAAGCTGAATGTGTCCTACATGCAGTCTCCATACTTCCAGGACAGACCCTGTGCATCACAGCTAAATGTTTTGGAATGCTAAGCTCGCATGAACATATTTTATGTAATTGAAACTTTTATTGCATATTCCTAACTTCATGTGCTCACCATTACTCAATTCAATTGCATATCTATGACAAGAAGAAAAATTTTCTTTTAGAACATTTTCCAACAAGAGATGAAACCTTTAATGTAGCAAATTGTAAAACACTTTGATCATTACAGAAGCTTTTCTGAATTTGGAAGCCACAAAGGGCATTAAAGGGACCCTGTACCCTGAATGTGAGCAAGCACATCATGGGAGCAACCAGTCACATGAACTTCCAAGCATATTACAATTCAAGTAAGATGCGATGGTAAGTACCTGGCATGTTCTTCTTCACAAAAAGCTATAACACAAATTTCAATATTTTGGCGTTACTTTTTAGTCAAGTTCAGAAGACACACATTACCTCAAGAAAAAAAAGGAAAGAAAGAAACCCTGTTGATTTTGAGGAAGCAATTTGTTCTTCAGAATACCTAAATATATAATGAAAGGTAGCAAAGAGGAGCAGACCAACAATAACTGTACATACTTTGTGTGCAGCTACACCACCAATTCAACAAATGTACTGTGCAGTGCATGATGGAAGGGAACCACATGCAGGCAAAGGTGTAATCCCAGCTTGAAATGAGTATCTCTGACGTGAATGTTGTGCAGCTGCGACCATTTAAAATGGTACTCAGTGTGCTCATTGACTACTGGTATGTCCTGCAAAAGTAGCATGTCTGCGTAATAAACGCGGTCGAATCACATCTTTTCCAGCCTTCTTAACTTACAGATGGGCTCAAAATAAATGTATTCTGTTAGATATCTGCATTGTTAGGGGCCGTATCAATTTTATATCGTAAGTAAGTGCAGCTCACAAATTTTCACAATTCAGGCACCTGATGGCTCGTATGCATTTTATATAACAAAAAATAGCTTGTATTTACCAGACCTCGTTGCTTTATGCAAAGAAAACCATGGCTCAAGCACACCAAAAATGCTCATTCAAATAGTACCACTGCATGTCTCTTTCGAAGCTTGAAAATAGGCTTCAGAAGTGTAAGAAAGCAGCTTGATATCTCAACTGCCAGGAGTGACTGATAAAATGGTACATCTTAGGAGCTAGGATACTGAAAACTCCAGTGATTATCTGTTGTCATGTGCTGATATCAAATATGAATTTACTTTTTATGTAAACTATATGACGAATTTTAAAACGACTTATTAATAAAAACATCATTTGCTCCCATATTTATTAAACTGGCTGCACAGATGTTGCTGAATTAAATGTCATTGGATTCTACACATGCCGAGGAGTGCTACAAGTGTAATTTTTAGAGCTGTGCGAATAGCAAAATTTTGGGTGCGAAGCGAATTCGAATATTGAAGTGTGAGTGCGAACCGAATCAAATATTTTTCGAATATTTCTCGAATATTTCTAAAATATTTTTCGAATACTTCGAAGCGAAATTGCAGAAAAAAAAGTTAGACAGGATTCCTAAGCATATTCTTATGAGATAGCAGCATGAAAGTGTTTCTTTTCGCTAGGTTGATGAAGCACTGGCGGGGTGTTGTTTCATAGTTGTCTTATCAAGAATGAGGCAATGTAGAGGCCGAATTCTATTTATGTACATGATTTCGGGCAACCAAAGTGTTGCCGACAACACTTTACACGTGATAGGCAAAGATGCCATTTCCTCAGCCTCTCCTCCTCTTTCAACTTCTGCGGAAGCCCAACTGATGTGGCGGACAAGGGTGTGCTCCCTTCAAGTCCGGAGTTCCAAATCTGCCTCGTAGCATTGATATATAAGAACAAAACAGCATTAATTGAGCCCCCAACTCTGCCACACCTTTCATCTCCACGTTGGAAACAGCGTTTTCTTGAGTTAATACATTTACGACCGTAGCGGAGCTTGAAAGGCAGCTTTGCCGCCATACGGGGGTGTAATGAGGTGAAGCATATTGAAAATCTAGGGACCACTTCTAATCGGACGTTGACTGTGTCTTGGCAAAGTTCGACTGTAACGGAGCTTGAAAGGCAGCTTTGCCGCAACACCGAGGTGTTATGAGGTGAAGCATATTGAAAATCTAGGGACCACTTCCAATCGGACGTTGACTGTCTCTTGGCAAAGTTCGACCGTAACGGAGCGTGAAAGGTAGCTTTGCCGCAATACGAGAGTGTAATGAGGTGAAGCATATTGAAAACCTGAAGGGGTCACTTTCAATTGGACGTTGCCTGTACTTGTTTTTGGGAAGTTCGAATAGTTCGAATAGTAAAATTCCAGTGCGAATCAAATCGAATAGCAAACACTATTCGAAAAATATTCGAAATTTCGAATATTCGCACACCCCTAGTAATTTTATGGTTCTAGCTTTCCTAGAACAAAAGTTGTGAAGCATCAAAGCTCTGATTTGAATGATTGGTTAAAAGCACTTATCTTATTCTCTCTTACTAAAATCTATAACTTCCCAAAGTAACATCTGGCACCCTACTGTACTCCCTAAACACTCAGCTTTTCAGCAAGGCAAAAATGATCAAAACTGAGTGTGCCAAAGCTGGGAAAAGCTCATCAGAAGATTGCAAAGTTACAAAAAATGAAACAGGAAAAACACAATGAAAAGAACAACATCAGTCGCTGATGCAATAATAACGATCTGGGATGCATGAAAACTGGTAAGGTCATGAATCAGTAATAGCAGAATCCGAAATAAGATTTCTGAAAAATTGACTTTTTTGGCAGTTTTTGGTCCCAAAAAGCACCTTCCCCCCTTAACTAACTAAAATGTTGGAAAAATATAGTTACAAAGCCCTCCAAAGTATTACCCATAAGAAGGCCTGCCTACCTCCTGTGCTTCCCCCTCTGTAAACTGAGGCAGCTGTTACTAAAGACTTCTTCATAAATACCTAACATATATGCAATATAAAATACTAAAAGAGAAGTGAAAATGAGTGCACTCAGTAGACTAGATATCAGTAGACTAGATAGGTGATATCACATTCAAAGAATCGAAACAAATAGAAAGTTTGTAACAAGAAAATAATAACATTACACAAACCGTTCTCAAGCATTTACATTAAAGAGCATAGCAAAAATACTTATTCATACCACAACCGTAGCAATAACAACTTCAATCACAGAAACAAAAACTATTAGTGCTCATGGTATGCAAGGTTTATTATGTACTTACAATACTTTTTTCAATAATATAGTGCCAATGCTGCAAGCCCCATTACATGCCTCCTGCTGGACTTCTATGCCCTATCAACTTTCCTACTGAATATTTAGCATGTGTGGCATTCAATCCACCTAACGTTTTCTCCCTGTCCAATACCGGAAACAGGCGGATTGCAGTTGTGACTGATTATGGTACATGCTACGCCATTACGCAAGCCTTTCCCCTTCCTGTGCTATGAACATCACAGATTTTCTTTTGCAGGATGGTACACTGCACCACAGTGGCACAGCGTGGTATAGTATAAAAATTAAGCAACACATTAAATTCATACAATGGCATTTAATACTTTGTCATAACAGCCTCCTGCATATGTGTAAGCAGTGCAGGGACAAACCTGCTCAACTTGGCTCTCCAAGCCTTTTACACCACAAGCTTGGTCATAACTCAAGCACTCATTTCTCAATCTTTTTTTTTTTTTTTTTCAGTCAATAAAGAAACTATATAATGTGCCTAATAATTAAATAAAACAAGCATCTTTCATCATGAAAAAATTGTACTAGCTTATCTTTTACCCCTTAAACTAGCGTTCCCTTCAGGTTAGTGTTTATATGCACAGAAAGCCTGAACTGAAAGCCTGAACTTGCAGACAGGGACACAGCCAGGATTTTATTTCAGAAAAAGTCTACAGACTTCACTCCGATTCTGTTGCTTGCTCAATTATGTAGAAACTGTAAAACTAAAAAAAAAGGCAGTATGAAAGCAATAATTAACTTTTATGATTACAACAGTAAAATTTTAAAGGAATTCCTTAATATAAATAAGTATGCTTAGTTGCCTTGTTACTCAGTTTCTGAACTAAGGAACACACAACTGAAAATATAATAAAAAATAAATAAATACTATGCTTTCAACGGGTGCGATTATAGCAGGGCGTCAATGCAATGATCAGCACTGTGTCGTGGAGCGCATCCATAAAAGTAGCAAAGGTGGGTGCCAGCACACAGAGCATCTGCTTGTCTGAGCATCATCTGCTAGATTATTTCATTCTAATAATATAGCTCCTGCTGCTTATCTACCACCAAAGCAAGCAAAGGTGGATAGCATGCTTATGAGCAAACACCATGTAACTCCCATCTGTTGCATTTGACCGTTGTCTCCTGTGGCTCTTGTGTGCACACAATGGTTACAATAAGGGGTGATATTGATATATGATAGTGATAGATTAGCTGATTAACAGCAGGGGTAGAAGTGAACTTAATTGCATAGTCTAGCAGAAATGTTCAGAGGAAAAGACTGTGCAGATACAGTTACCCTTGCTGTGTTTGCAAGTGCGTTACATGGCACAGTGCTGACAATCACGTCAGTGAACAAAGCCAAGAAATTCTAATTTGGACAGCTGCACATGACGTGGAGTGATATACACTACTCTTATATTGTCAGTGTTGAAAAATAATTGTCCTTCCATTTTCTGAAACCTCATTATAGCTTTCTTGTTTATCAGTGTCGAGTGGAACGGCCTTCACCCCTTCATCGTCTACATTGAGGACGTGTCGTCTTTCAAGACTGCACTAACCGATTATATCTTGTGCTTCTAATAACATTGTATTGTTTGACATGTATTCTCATCAATTTGTTGTACTTTTATGTTCTATTTTTGCAACATTCTTTGTTATATAACACACCCCTTCTGTAATGCCTTTATGCACCCTGAGGGTAATATAATAAATAAATAAATAAATAAATAAATACAAAGCGCTGAGAACTCGAGTAAATCATATGGCTAAGGAATTCAGTGAAAGAAACATCAAAGGTGTATTGATGCATAATGGCTGGAACTAAATTTAGGACTAGAGGCACCAGAAAATATATAACCTTGCATATGCTAGTACCTCCTTTTTCCTTAGTGCTGTACCTAAAAATGCAAAACATATCACCTTATTATTTCATCTATAAAAGTAATTTTGAGCTTATAAACAAGCTTTTACAACCAGTTACAAAGACACCAGCTATATATAAGTGCAGCACATTTTATGCTGAAAAACACAAAGCTACTATAAGTTACCTTTCTTTTTAGGAGATCCAGCTGCTCTTGCAGCCAAGTAAAACTGCAGCTAGCAAGACAAAAGCAGTGGGCAAAAGAATAAAAAATGTCTCCACAACAGCCACCTGTTGAACAAATATATTTTCCTGCGATATGTTAAAGGGGCCACTACATGGTCATCCAACTATATTCTCAGCTTATTATTGCAACTGAGACTAGGGAGGCCAATATGGTTACAAAGGAAAAAGAAAAAACAGCTGCAATTTAAATTTGGTGCCAGAAGCACCAGAAGACACATGGACTTCCATGTGCTTTTAGAACACATTTCTACATGAAATTTCAACTTGGAGTTGCTGCCTCTAAAACCTCACCCATCAACAGCAACTGCCACTTTGGCATGGCATATAAGACACTGGGAAGTACAGATCACTAATGTGTCATTCACTTCAGAGCATTCTGAAACCATGTGGCAACATACCAAGAGGGAGCTCACCAACCACAACGTAAGTGGAACCTGTGCTCACCATCAAGACGTATGCGTGAAAACAAATCATGTGCATACCATAGATACCGACCACTAAGAATTAGTACTTCATTTAGTCTCCCATCAGTGTTGGCAAATTGCTCTACAGTTCAATGCGTTGTAAAAAAATAATTCAAATAGAAGTTCCCCAAGGCACCAAATGCACCCGAATTTTGCCAGTTCACTACCAAACCTGTGTTGTTTAACATGAAATGCACAATTCAAGCTAAAAAATTTTGTGTCATGAGCTCTTTGAGTTTGATGTATCTTACAAGTACGAAAACTGAACATATCTAAGCTTGATGATGCAGGTTATGTTCTCCAAATGCAAGATAATATGAATTTATATAGAGCAAATTTGCAATTATTAGCTGCAACAGAACCTCACTAAAATATTTTGAAATGAGGAACAAAAACTTTGACACCAGTAGGACTAACATGCCCAACAGCCTCACGTTTTAACACTGACATACAAAAACAGTATTGTGTAAATGCATGGTGAAAATGAAGTAATGTAAAGTAAGACTCGGTTTCTCCACTCATCACTCTCTTGTGTCTTTCGTTGCAAGGAGTAGTGAACTCAAGTGTACCGACTGGACCATGCTAAGTGCTTGCAGTCAGAACTACACCAGTGAATTTTATGAAAGGTTACCTAATATAGTGGAATATCACATATGAGACTAAAGCTTTTTTTCAAGTATGCAAGAAAGGAACCGCTTATCAACAAACAAACAGCCATTAAGAAAACAGCTGATTAATAATACAAAGATACCGTGTTTGTTTAATGAGCGTTTCAAAAGTAATATTGTACTGCAAAAAAGAAACTTCTAACAATATCCTGAAACTTCAGCTTTCTTTTCTCTCTGTGCGTTTCCATAGAACAAAAATATTGGCATCATAAGTCAAATTAATTGCATTTCTTCAAAATAATAATAATAACCCTAGAAAAAAAAGACAATGATGTAAAGCTAAATAAAGCCTTAAAGATAATAAAAGCATCTTGAAACTGCAGCATGCACCTTCAAGATGGCTTCACGAAATAACACAGGATGACTGGGGTCGCACCACGTTAGTGCTGTGCTCCTATTTTCTTACAACCTTATGCAGTAGACCTACGATAGCCCATTTGCAATGCAAGCCCAAGGTGGAAGCAATGAACGTGAGAAGCCTGGCCCTTCAATCAGACATGCGAAAAGACAGCAAGCCTCGGCCAGGTCCTTCTCACAAGCTGTGCAAAGAAGCCCGCCTTGCGAGGGGGTCGCTTTCGGCCATTGCGTGCAGTTGGACCCTTGCGGGCAGGCAACAGGAAGCCCAGCCTCGAGCGTGAGGGCCCCCGACTGATGGTGGGCTCCTCATCAGGCTCGCTGAGTGTCTCGGCCTGTGCCAGGTACGGTGGTGGGGGGGGCTGCCCTACCTGGAGGCCCACGCGGATCTTCTTGGTGAGGGCACCCTCGGGGAAGATGGCTTGGACCTGGGGCACCACTGTGGAGCTGAGAAGGCCTCCTTCGGGACCCACCGCATGCACCTCCTGTCGAGTCCGGCTCACCACCGCAAAGTACTGTGGGAAGTCCGTAGTCAGGATTCGCACAATACGGTTCGTCTGCAGGTCCTCCAAGGCACTCAGTTCTGCAAGATAACAGCAGACTATAAACAACAGGCCCACAACACCTCATGCAGACAGGAAGTTGATGCTCAATTATTCCATGTTTGTCATTAAAATTCTGGGGCATTACATGCCAAAACCATGATATAAGATTTTGAGGCACACTTTAGTGGAGCACTCTGGATTAATTTTGACCACCTAAGGTTCTTTAACATGCATCAGGCATCTTTGCATTTCACCCCAATCAAAATGCAATCACCGTGTGTGGAATTCAAATCCACGCCCTCGTGCTTAGCAGCACGATGTAATGTAGCTACTAAGCTACCACGACAGGTCCACACTTGTCATACTAAAAAAGCAAGGCACAAAATGATAAGAAGATGAGTGTCCTGAACACAGATATAGTGGTAATTATGGAAGACTTCGTATGGTATATGATATTTTATCAAAGTACTTGCAAGATATCACATGCTCTACTTATGATGCTCCATCTCTATGTCAGCATTAATGTGGCATTACATACATCCATACCTGCCAACCTAGGGACTTCTGAAATCGGGAGACTCGCCACAGGGGGAGGGGCAGGGAGAGTTGTTTCGGGAAACGCATGTGATCGGTCAACAAAATTGTCCTTATCTCAAATGGTCACTTCAAAGGGTCGCTACTGTGCAGCGAGCTTCACGGCTGTAATTTGTAGTAATACCACTACCCTACTGAATGCTATTTTATTGTAAAAATCTATCTAATGTACTTTTAACCTACAACATGTAGCAATCATTGAGAAATAAAAAACTTATCACCCTTTCACTACTGTGAAGATGGACAAACAACGTCGCTCTTCTCGTAAACCCACAACTCAAGTGCGCCAAGACAGGTGCCCCTCTTGGAGACAACTGAAACCCGCAGGTAATGAGCACTTTCTGCAAGCAACACTGCGTCTTGCAGCGGCAGCAAGTGGGCAGGCAGACGGCTGAGTCGCGTGAAAGCTTCGTGTCGCAGATGTTTTTTTTTTTTTTTTCATCGCTCCAAGTTCTCGAAAGGGCCACGCATCCAGCATGCGGCCCCCATGCCCATGGCCTTGGAACATTCAAAGCAGGCCTGGGGCCTGACTGAAACACTGTTACTATAAAAGCATTACAGCCTGTCTACAGTTACTGTGCCCTCTCCGAACCGGGCCATAAAACAGAGAATGTGCCCACCAGTGTCAGCAGTTGGGCTATGTGCGTGTTAGTGTGTTTGTGGTGAAAGGAGGAGAGCCTGGCAGACGACAGAAAACAGCAAAGGCCAGCAAACCTTTCTAGCTACATAGACACTCCCTTTTTTTTTTTGGTGCATCATATAAATAATTTTGTGTTGTTTTAATCACCGGTTTTTGTTTGACTGTTTGTTTTTTTTTTTTTCGAGATTGGGTTGAGGCAGCTTATCGGGAAGTTTATGGCTGCGATCGTACAATCGGGAAGACAGGTCAGAAATCTCGACTCTCCCAGGCAAATTGGAAGAGTTGGCATGTATGTGTAACATCCTTGAACCAAACTTGTTTTATTAAAAAATCATGTGGTTGCTTTTCAGAGCACCCAACAGATGCATTTTCATTTAAAATTGCATACTCAACTACCAACTGCTGTCCTTTATTAAGAAGCCTTATGACACAATTCAATGCCTTGTTAAATATCCCAATGACTTCCCTGTAGTGGCACCTTCCACCAACATCTTCGTTGACACCCTTCAAAATCAGCACTAAAATGTGCTCTCTCCAAAAGATTTTACTTCAAAGGCACATAATACACACACTCCACAGCATCCTCATAAATATCACTGCCTCTCAACCCCAGTATGTCCTGCCTCTGCAGTCATCCTGATTCAGCAATTGTACTCTCTATCCTTCCCTTACATGTCACAGTGCAGCCTGCAACACACTTCATGCATAGCCTATATTACGGCCTGACACGTGGCTTTTAAGTTTGAGACCCATGATGCACACCATGCTTATGTAGCACCATCACAACACGGAATAACTTCCACTGCAAAAGAGATATAGAGGTATAATATAAAACTGCTTGTTTTTGCATGTAAGAGGAATAACCACCTCTAATATACTACTAAAGAACTATTTTTTTACATGCCTTCATTGTTAATGCAACATACCAGTACTTTCCATTACATGGGACTATGTATTGCATGTAGACTTCAGTACAGAGCAAGCATTTAGCAAGCATTCCAGTATATATGTTAACGCACAATGGAAACGATAACTTGTTCTTTCATAACTAAAAGCCACGGTGCTGTCTGTTAGCCAGCAAAAATTAAAGCTGTGAATATCACACTGAAAAGAACTTTACAAGACTTAATAAAAGAGATGTACGCACCTTCGCCTTCAAAGCTCTCATTTAAAACTTCTTGAACAGCTTCCTCAGAAGCCTCAAGAGTGTGCTCTTTCCATGTTTCTCCGTTGTCACTGCGCAGGATGCTTATCTCTCGCTCTTTGCCTCGCAGTGATGCAAAGTGAGGCACTTCCAGGATCACTGGCCTGCATTCCATGACATGTACATTAGGCACAGAACCGGTGAAAAATCCTTTTTGTTAGCTTTATGTGAGTACTGATTACATTATTCTTATAGTCAGTCTAACAGTATAGTATATGTTATTCAGCATTTTCTTCAACTTGAACGACAGTATAGGGAATTTTTTAGGTATTCGAAGCAAACAAATTTAAATTTGAAAATGTAAGATCGACAGCAAGGTAAGATATTGGGCTAGTTGGTTTGGCATAATTGTTAAACTGCGCTAAAGTTACAGGGTACACAAAGTTAGGGAGGACAATAGAATGAAGAGGACACAACGAGCACAAACTATCATTTGGATTTATTGAAAAGACATGAAGGAATAAGAACACAAGGAACGGGAAGCAAGAAAGTAAAAAAGTTGGGGAGCAGAGTAAAACCGTGGCAAAATGTTCTCCGATGCTAAACGAGGGTTGACGTCAGCTTGCCAAAGGCCTCACAAGAGACTTGATAATGTAAAGCTATTCTGTTCTTTTTATACTACGTATCTGCCAATAGCACTCCATTATTTGTAGAAATCTTCTGGACCATGCCCACTACAATTGTCTGTGACAGGATGCAAAAAAGACTGAGAAAATGCCCCGTCACATTAAAAGGGCATTGCAACACCATTTCAAATAATCTCTTGCCACAAAAATGTTTCCAATCCATCAAGTATAGGCAGAGTTACGGGGATTCATCAGCAAAAATGTCACCAATACAATATTGGTGGGAGCATTTCCTTACTATTTCTTTACACCTACAGCCTTTAAGGTTTGCATGTATGTTTTTAACCAAGATGAATTCTTCTGGCTTGAGCAAGCTAGGAAAAGGATATTTTTAAGATGGGTCTATGTTGCCTGAGTTGAACCACATGACCGTTGCAAAAGTGTGTAAGTGAACTTTCCACACTGCTGAGTGCTTTTTTTTTTTAATTAATATCCATATAACAGTACTTATAACTTTGAAAACAAACCTTTTCCTGAGACAATGGGAGACACCCACCCTCATTTTTTATATAAACTTCTTGCTGTTGATTCAGGACTTTTTACAATCCACAATAACTATAACTATTCACTCCTAAAAACTACCACTGTTTGTCTTGAATTCACCTCATACCAAAAATCTATATCCACACAAACCTACTATGTGGTTATTGCCACATTAACCATCTATGAGTAACACTGATTACTCACCCAAGGAACTTGGCTCCTGCAGGCCCGACCTCAAGGATGCGAGAGGCACAAGCTTCTCCTTCAAGCAGTGGAGGTGGGTGAGGAAGCTTCTCCTTGCGCAGGTAACGACAAGTAATACGCATAGGCATTTGTGCCTTGCGAGGCGGGATGATCACCCTAACACCAGAGTGTCGGCAGCCACGCATGGCGCCGCCCCGCGCATCCACCATGAAGCTTACAAGAAACCTGGTAGAACAAGCCAAGCAGTGTAGGTAATTATTAGAAACAAAGATCTCCATGCTAGTGCTGGACAAGCTTGAAGAGAATATGCAATACAAGAAAATGATGGCACATATACTAAGCCAATCACAGCAGTCAAATCAGCTTGAAGCAAGTGCTGATTTCAAGGACACAAGAGCACATAAACAACACACGGACAAAGCTGTGCATCCATATGCTTGTTTTCTTTACTCATCTTATTAATGCTGCACTAGTATTCCAATACGGCAAACCAACAAGCCAGGACTGCAAAACTAGTTGGCCAGTGTTGTCCACAAAGGCAGACAATCAAGTAATGAATATAATAAAGCAGGTGCAGCTCTATTTTCAATTTTGCTGTAGCAATCTTTTATTGTATTAAAACAACGCAAGTGAATTAGTTCATTATACTATATTAGTTGCAGCCTTGAAAAAGACCAGACCGCTTGTCGAAACAGCTCCAGCGACACCCTGTGTTCGAGAATTTTTCATCTCTTCATTATACTCTCACAATATGTTGGCAGCGAAGTCAAAGCTACGGCAGCAGTCATTCAATCATAAGCACAGTTGCCTAAAAGCACTTTGTCCCTCCACACAACACGAAACTGCCATTTTTATGGCACAGTTCACCTTCGCTTCGCCCAATGCAATACAATGAAGGCGAAAAGATATGTTTGAATCCCATCAACGCTTTTTCACAAATTTCTGACTGGTCAGCTGTGTTAGTGCTACATAAATCAATGAAACATCAGTTGTTATTGCAGACATATTTTTTCTGTTTACCATTGCTAAAATCTAAAAAAAATCAGCTTTGAAGTCTTCTCGCATTGTGTTGTGGCATTCAGCAGATGGTTAGAAAGCCTTGTGGAATGCATTCTAGACTTATTATGGTAGCACTTGCATTTCACAGTGATGTTTTCAAAACGAATGCTTATTAGCGTTCATAAGACACTGTGGCACATCACATCTCATTCAAGCTAAACTGATCTGGTTTATTGATTTCAAAAGCCAGACTGGCTTGCTGTCAGATGACCAGAGCTTATGCATCATTACTGATAACACACAACAGAATAGAGGTAGTTGCTCATTTTGAGTCAGCTGAAAACGATACCCGGTGAAGCTTAAAGTTGAATCAGTTATGGTATAAGAGATTTAGAATGCATGTCTGCAAAGTGGATAGCAGTAGATAAAATTGATGCACAACCTGAATTTCCTCCACATCCCTGTAAATGAGTCAGTGCATTAAACTATTATGCTAATGACCTTTGAAGTATAAATAAGCTTTTTATTAGAGCTGTGCGAATAGCAAAATTTTGGGTGCGAAGCGGATTCGAATATTGAAGTGTGAGTGCGAATCAAATCGAATATTTTTCTAATATTTCTAGAATATTTCTAGAATATTTTCTGAATACTTCGAAGCGAAATTGCAGTTAGAGAGGATTCCTAAGCATATTCTTATGAGATAGCAACGTGAAAGTGTTTCTTTTCGCTAGGTTGACGAAGCAGTGGCGGGGTGGTGTTTCATATTTGTCTTATCTAGTATCAGGCAATGTAGAGGCCGAATTCTATTTATGTACAAGATTTGGTGCAATTAAAGTGTTGCCGACAACGCTTTACACGTGATAGGCAAAGATGCCATTTGCTCAGTCTCTCCTCCTCTTTCAACTTCCGTGGAAGCCCAACTGATGTGGCGGACAAGGGTGTGCTCCCTTCAAGTCCGGAGTTCCAAATCTGCCTCGTAGACGTCAATATATAAGAACATCTGAAATTTTGGATGCTAAAAAGCTTTAACTTCCAATTTTTCGGACTTTCTGCCCAAATTTCAGGTCCAAAACAGCATTAATTGAGCCCCCACCTCTGCCACATCTTTCATCTTCATGTTGGAACCAGCATTTGCGACCGTAGCAGAGCTTGAAAGGCAGCTTTGCCGCAATACCGGGGTGTGATGAGGTGAAGCATATTGAAAATGTAGGGACCACTTCCAATCGGACGTTGACTGTCTCTTGGCAAAGTTCAACTGTAACGGAGCTTTAAAGGCAGCTTTGCTGCAATACGAGAGTTTAATGAGGTGAAGCATATTGAAAATCTGAAGGGGTCACTTTCAATCGGACGTTGACTGTGTCTGTTTTTGAGAAGTTCGAATAGTTCGAATAGTAAAATTCCAGTGCGAATCGAATCGAATAGCAAACACTATTAGAAAAATATTTGAATTTTCGAATATTCGCACACCGCTACTTTTTATAATACTATGAAGAAAGCTTTTGCTCCTATAGCACAAGACATGCTATTCCTGCCAAATTTACTTCCGAATATGATGTTGAGGTGAAGGACTATATTCTTGAGCTAGAAGAAAAGGCTGAATACCTGTCACAAAAAAAAAATTAGTAATAAATATCACTTATGATAAGGTTATCTGTAGGGGTGTGTGAATATTCGAGTTTAGAATTCGAATCGAATAATACCTGATTGAATAATTCGATTTGACTTTCGAATAGCTAGTATTTGAAGTTTCGAATAATTTGACATTACGAATATCTAAAACGCGAAAAAGGCCAACGGTGCAACTTTGTTATGGTGGGGTGGCTAAAACTAACGCTAACGTCGCTACACGCTACAGTAGGCCTTTCATTAAAGCTTTCGCCGATATGCTGGTTCAAAGCGAGCGCATGTTTATTTTGAATGAGATTTATTCAATTTCCACAAGCAAAAGAAACACACGTGAGAACTGTCAAGACCGTCTCAACTGCGCTTCCGAAACGAAGGCACAAACTTCTTGCGTAGTTCGGTCGCGTATGCAGCAAGCGCCGTAAAACATCCCAACTTTGGCCTGCGAAACCCTCTCTGATTGGCTTGACATGTGAAAATTTGTTCACACTGTGTAGTCACCACTGCCGCACCGCACCACTCGTTCAGAAACTCCTATCGTTCCGGCGCGCAGTTAAAACGCTGCTGTGAATGGGCAGCCGAAAATATTTGGGCCTGGAGCACTCATGAGGATGAAGCACAACATTACCATTGTTCTTTCTTTCAATTTTCTATAAAATCCTTTGTATTCGATATTCGATTCGATATTCGACATTTTCGGCCACTATTCGGCACTATTCGATTCGAATTCAATTTGAGATGAAATTTCACTATTCGCACACCCCTAGTTATCTGACTATATCACATGTGTAGACAGCTGTACGTTATCACTAGAGCTGCTTTTAGGATACATCTACAAATGCAATGCAGAGGCTCATAGCATTGGCTACAATGCCAACAAATTGTGGGATACAGCATAATAATTTAGCTTGCAATTATTAGACAAATTTCACCATTGCACTTTCCAAAAGTTTGGATTCATTTCACGTAGATTGTAGACAGCATGTAGAAAGCAATATAGCAATGATACAACATAGAAAGGCTTTTACTGCAGCCACATGAAGTTTTAGAACAGGCAAAAGTTTTCAAAAGTTATTGCTATAACAAGTCGAACACTATGAAATCTCCTCTTTAAGTTCGCTATTTACTAGTGTATGGTACATAAATTGAGCAAATTATTGTATAACTAAAAATTGCTCCTTTATACAAATCATACTTTTTGAAGCATGCATTAGCTACTATTATTATTCAGTAATCTATTCCACATGCTCCACAGCAAACAACCTCTCCCATTCGTGTGGTAAAGTTATTGAACACAAAGGAAATAAAAGAAGAGACTGCTCTCACAAGTCCTTCTACAAGACTTCTATGCTAGTGCAATGCTGAAGACATCTGTAAGGTCAAGTGCTGCCAGCACAAGCAGAGATTTTCTACTGCCTTCTACAAATACAGTCAAGGTAGTTAATTTCCCCAATACCACCTCTGTTGTTTGGTACCACACAAACTTTTAACAAACTCACGTAGCATAAATACTCTCCAATTTTACACAGCACACATATGGTAAGTCAACAGATGATCAAAAAATTTATGCACTAAGATTATTTAAAGTAACATAGAAAATAGTGCTGATGAAATTTATTTCACTGTTGACAATACGTAATATTTGATCTTAACTGGTAAAAAATTTTCACTGCGTGATAAATAACTTCAATATCACAAGTATTCATTTGAAATAAGCACACAGTCAGTCAATATAAGAGCTAAAAAAATTCTAGCTGTACACTACGTATACTTTCTAAAAAACACAAATCAGACTTCTTGAGACAAGTTTATAATAAGTAGCACCAACATGGCAGTTCTTCTCCCATGCAACATAAAATTCATAACTAATCAATCTGCCAAGAAGAAGACTATAGTGTCAACATAAAAGCAGACACCAAGCAGTAAATGAAAAACGTTTTTGTAAGAAAGGAGCCATGTAGGAGTGGCTGACCTCGACCACAATCAAAGGAATTAAGAGGTGCACTCTGCACTGGCATAGCACTGCTTCTTACACACTCAAAAGCATAGAGCAGAAAGCAGACCCAAAGAAATGGACTTAAATGACCCAATAAAGTTACATGTTATGTTTTGGCCTTTAAAGGGAACACTTATGTATTGCATTTGGTTTCAAAATTTTGAATTGTAGGTGTCTACATCATGTTTCGGATGTTTAAAAAAAAGAGGCACATTTTCAAAAAAGAGGCACTAAAATTGACTGTTTGCATTTCCTACATGGCAAGTGACTTATACAATATAACTCATTACCCACCAATCATGGGCGATGTTCTAGTGGTATTTACTGTAATAGCAGTATCAGGACTCCCATGATGCCTATGACATGGCTCACATATAGTGTTAATATTACATTGGCTTAATTAGTGTTGGATAGGATGGCTAGAGGTGATTAATCTGGGTTTTGGGTTGCACAAGATGGAGGTGATAAACAATCTAGGCAGGGAACTGGCACTTGAAGCTGAGCTCACATGGAATCTTAATGGACCCTGGTTCATCCTTGGGTAGGTGATGAAAGGAGATACGTTAGGGTGATAGCGAACATTGAGCCTTCACCGACTGGTTTCAAAGCTAATCACATTAGGAGTTCCAGCATGTGTACATACCAGACAAGCTCATTCCCGAAGAGGAAAATGTAAACAAGAGATGTGACACAGCACAGCATTGCTGTGGGAAACAAGACAACTGACATACATGCAGCACAACTCTAAATGGAGAAGACTACACTGGCGATAGGCAAGGTGGCTTTCATCAGTGAATATGACTACAATGTGGGAATACTTCCACAACAAAAGTAAAAGTGATGGTGAAAGTAATCAGCAGAAAGAAAAGGGATGGAACTGAACGGACTGCACTGTAACTTCCCATGAAACACAAAAGCTCTATAAAACGTCTTTAAAACGTTTAAAACCTCTATAAACCTCTATAAAACGTTTTATAGAGGTTTTGTGTTTCGTGGGTTGTCCAGTACCTGACCCAAACGGGTAAAACCTCAACTGCTTGGCAAAACCAACTTTTGTATTTTTAAGTATTACACATACAAAAATGGCAGAACATTAGAGATTTTTTAAAAAAAGTGCGGACACATGACTGCACCTAAGTTGAGCAAGATAAATAAAAATGCGATGGACCAGCCAATTACATGCATGTTATTAGTTCCTGTAACCCAGCAGTTCACATGAACATTGAACAACAGAGATGACACCAGCTTTGTCTTCTGTTTTAGCACTTTTTACAAATAAATTAGACCTCCAAAACATGGCAGAGTGGAGCAGTAGTGATCTTTACAACTTTTCACTACACAGCCAAGTTCACTATCATCCAAGCCACCTCACCATTGGTCAGGCAACATACCTTACCATGGAGAAGGCAGACCATTCAAATGAGACAAAAGATCCTTGCGGCAGTGGAAATATGCACCAGCAAACTTCTGCTCAGCAGCAGCATGCAACCCCACTGCTCGTGGGAGACAGCAGGTAGACTACAAGCATGCCTCCCAGTATCCCTTAAAAAACCCTCTTGTGTGAAAGCCACTTTAAGTGTTAGTCTCTATGCCTTTGTGTCTCATTTTCTGCTCTATGCTTTAGTGCACACATCAAAGCAACATGGGCCAGCTAGCCCTATTGTTTACTGCATAGCACACCTCTTAATTCAAGGCTTCAAGCCCAAAAAATAACAAAACCCAGATCTTTATGAATTCGATGTTCTATAATCTGTCAGCACTTGCATATATATAATATTATTAGTGTATTTAAATATAAGAAAGTCAACATTAGTAAGTATTTATGAATAATTAACAAAGCCTTGAACACACATACCACCTCAGAAGTTTAGTCGGCTCAGAAAAGCTTATTATACAACTGTTACAGCTGCAATGTCACAAAATATCAATTAAAAATAAAAGTTACAGCAGAACACTTTTAAAGCACAGCAAAACTCGTATCAGAAATCACACTATGCAGCATTGTAAGAGTACAGAATGGTGTCAAAATAACCTAACCTACCTTTAACTTCTTAGCAAGAAAAAAATCTCTTATCAATTCTAAAAATGTTATTATCACTCCACTTGACTTTCAGGATGATCAGTATTAGAATATATATTGACAATTATGGCTTTGATTTTGGCAGTAGCTATAAGTGTTACACACAACAAAAGCTTCTGACAGCCATAGGAAAAAATCACTTTTTAATTATGATAATTATTATTTGCAGACTCCAAAAACCATGTCTTCCATACTCCATGTACTTCAAATTAAGTGTACTTTTGGAAATAACAGTTGTCAAGCTATACATAGTTTGAGGCTACTAGTTGAGTGCTAAAACTGAATTCCCCACTCAAAACATCAGTGCCATTGCTGAGGCCTGGTACAAAATTTAACAAATCAAAGCACCAATTGTTAAAACCAACTTCCTTTTGTAGACTCCTGCACAAGCTGCAACAAAAATAAATAAGTAAAAACAAATGAAAAAGATAAGCAATAAACTGCATCCAATAAATAACAAAAGACACCATAGTGTTTCGTCACCGATAAAGCTGTGTTTAGTATGAGTTTTGTAAACTCCAGATGTAACTCCTTGTCACTTTGCTGTTAACTGTGCGACTAAAAGGTTCTGCTGCAAGTCACCTCCACATAAAGCCACTAGAGCACACCGAGCAGTGCCAGCCACACAATCAGCGTGGAGCCTTTGGCAGCTTGGGGGCATGTACACATTCAACAGCAGCAATGGGGAATATTAAAGGAATATTGTTGGGTGCTTTTATTATAGCTGGTGAGTATGGCAGGGTCAGAGGGCAACTTACGTCTTCCACTTTAGCTTGCTACTTTGGTTCCAAAGGAATCGTGCAGCAGAGGGGAGAGAACAGCCACAAAAAGGGGAGAGGAGGAAAAAGATTACCAGGTTAGGCACATCAACAGACAACAGCCAGAAAAGCACAAACAGCCAGCCATTAGTAGTCCACAACACTCATGCAACCCCTCGCTCGGATAGCACACGCCATACGCCTCCCCAATGCAAATGAGCCTCCTTCACTTCCAATCTTGAATTGCCTTGGGCTAGCATGATGTTCCTTCAGATGGCCAAAAAGCCAACATTTGAAAAAAGAATGAAAAGTTTCGTTGCCAACGATGACCTGCAACTGCAAATGCATGCACATACTCACATAAAACTAGTGATTACACATATACAAAACTAATCCTTGCACCTACTTTAGGTGTATTGAATAACCCGTACACACCCGACTTGAAAATGAAGCTGTTCAGGAGCTTTCTCTGTATAATATCTCTGACACAGCAGAATTCACAGAGCGAAAAACAACAAATGTATAGGTGCATCTACCCTCTGCTCCCATGTAGGTACCCACCACTGCAGTATCACCTGTACTACTTGAGCAAGACGAACATATCAATCACATTGCTGGAAATGCATTAATGTATCACAACATTCATTTAAGACTAAACAATTTAAAAGGACTGAGTCCTCACAGCTGCCACATCTAAACCTGTGAAGAAAAAAGTACAACTGCTGCTTACAAAGTATGATGGGAAAGTTTAAATGGCATCACACAAAGGAGCCACGCAATGGAGCATCATCTGTCTACCCCACTGCCACTCAAACGTAATTGCCATTATGCCATTAATCAGCAGAGTGCAGTTGCAATCTAAGAATAAGCTGTCTTATGGCAATGATAAAGCACATGTCCCGCTAATGAACACCAACTATACTTTTTCTTTTAGTCTTCCAGATTAACTACTGAAGTTTTTGAAAGTGTGGTTTATAAGCTTTGCATATTGCAGCCAAACTAGCTAGCTTGACCTATTATGTCAATCATATAAATTTATTCAATTTTTTTTTAATCCAGCAGTGGACATTTTAGGCCACTCTTACTAATTTCCAAGCCACCAAAGCCATAGTTACACAGCTTCTCAAAACATGGCTCCTTCGGCTAAAAGCTCATCATTATGAACTGGTGACAGTGGTGAAGTATTATTGCTATGTTCAGGCTCTGCACTGACCACTGCCTCACACACCTACAGAGTAAAAATTCATCTCTCAAGATAGAGTCAGCAGCAACTCGCAATGCTTACTTGCTGGTTTTTTTTGCAAAACACTAACAGTGCATTGTACATTCAAACATTTAACATTAAGCCACCACTCTTAGTAGCGCTCAAGAAATGGTACTGTTGTTTATAGGAACAAAGAAAGTACCATACCTTGAACAGAGTGCTAAGTATGGTACACAGTGCAAATGATAGAGAAGCAAGGCATGGTGGCTTGTACTTAGTCACACATCAATAACCATACATTCTACGTGAACAATATGAATTCTCACCAAACGATAAAGATGGACTTAGAAGATCAACAAAGCTGATTTCAAATTACAACCAAACATACTGCTCAAATGCTCAATGGCACATATCTTTTCAGTTTCTAGCATTCTTTCCAATCTTAACAAAGATACACAGCTCTTCAGGTAAACTTCACACATAAATTGTTGAAAAAATATAACATGAAAAAGGAAGAGAGGGGGCAAGAGTTTTCAATATAATAGCTACAAATATGTTTTAGGTTCATCCTATAATGAATGTGACTTGGCTATGCTCGTGGGAACAACTTATGCCCTAAAAATGTTCGACCTTTTCCAATATGAATTTTCTCTCTTTACTTGCAATACATAAATAACAGGCTAAATCTCAACATGTGAGGCTTTTAAGTTGAACATTCTAAAAAGATTGCAGGCACTTTGCACTAAGTCGCGCAAAGCATGGCACAGCGAAGCGCGGACCTGTCGCCGCTCATATTCCCCGTTGATCGACACGTCTAGCTTCGAGAAGTGAATCTTCCTGATTGGGAGCACGCAACCAGGCTATGCACTATAGAGCGGAGGTAGCGCAATGTCTCCGTCGGTGGGCATGGCTTAGCTACTGCGCACGCACGGCTTGGCCAGGTGGCGCAATATCTGGTCACTAGACGACGCGATGCTTCCATCTATTTTTCTCACTCTTTCGTTGATGTTATCTCTGTCTCTCTTTTTTTTTTCTTTCTGCATTTCTTTCTCTCTATTTCTCTCTTTCTCATTCTTTCTGTGCTACGCTTTACTCTCTCCCCTCCTCCTTTCCCTCCTCACGCCCACTTCCCTTTCCCGCCCCCTTGCTACACTATACTATACAAGGCTATGCTACGCTCCGCTGGCGTGCCTGGATAGCCCAGTGGTTACGAAACTCACCTTCAGTTCAGGGGTACATGGGTTCAAATCCTGCCTCGTGAGAATCTTTTTGTCGCCAAAAATTTTTCTCTTTCTTTCTGTCTCTCTGTTCATTTCTCTCTTTCCTTCCTTCTTTCTTTCTTTCTTTCTCTCCTCTCTCTCTCTCTGTACCCATTCTCAGGTAGCCGCACAGTGGCACATACCCGTTAAGATGATGATGGTTTTCTACGATCGACTCACAAGGAACGATTTGATAAACAGCTTCGTTGTTTTTTTTGTTAAAAAAACAAAATAATGTCTCTTTAAATGCACTAGCTGAAACAATAGTCATTTGTTTGACCTGCTGAGCACACCTCCCTCAGCATGCAGATCTGGGTTCAGTCCCACCTGCAGAGACTTATCTTTTCATCCACTTTCAGTTCCCTTTACATCTTATCATTTCTACATTTCAATTCAACAATCACTTCTTTTATGCTTTCTCTGGCTTCATTACCTAACACTTGGCTACATTATTTGTTACAATAACAGATCTACATGTTACTGGTTCAATATGCAATAAGCGTAAACACGAAAACGCCTTAGTTCTGTATTGAAAGAAAAGGCTGCACTATATTTCATATATCCTTCAGCCATAAAGAATACGACAGCAGCTTAAGTTTGTCTATATTTAAGCAACGCTGCCAATAGCATGAAAAAAACCTCACATTTGCAATGAAAGCACATGTAAGGGCTCTATGACTAACAACTGCCTTTAATAAATATCTGAATAGATCAGTGAGCAGTGCAAAGGTCAGTGAGTCAAGTGTACCGAATTAGCTTATACAGTAGACATAAGTTACTCGCATGACTAAGAAACTAAAGCCCATGACTGTGCAACTTAAAGGCTGTGCAAGAACTGGTGTTTTGTGAGCATAGCCTACAGGTTAAATCCCTAAAAACTGTGGCATGTTCAACCTGGTAGCTTATTAGGGACAATTTCAAAATAAAAAGTAACTTAAGATACTCCAACATGGGAGGGAACTATACAGGACTACTATATTCAACAACTCTATGTCAGAGCACAAGTAGTATACTTGGGCGAGAGCCAAAAGCATTGCAGACTTCATGTCTTCAACTTTGTTGTCTGGTATTTTTATGACTAGCAGTTTTTTTTCTACACAATGAAAATGTCCACAAGTTATGCAAGAAAGACTCATAACGTTAAAAAGAGTAGACAAAACACTTTACCAGTGCTTGGGTTTTATAATCCCAGAGAGAAGAACTTTAACCAGTGCACTTAACACACTTTGTGTGATAACAAGTTAAGCTGCTTTGTCAAACTAAATATCAATATATCACTACAAGTAGTAGAAATTTCACACGAGGTAAGCCAGGGTAACTGCACTATAGCCAAGAAGCTATGCGACTGCATGCCAGTTCGCAATCTTTTTGCACATCTGTTACTGGGACAAAAAAATATGGGACAACGAAAAAAGACCACCCATACAAACTAGGCCAAATGCATTTGTATAGTATATGGTCTTTTGCTTGCCCCATGTTTTCTTTTTTTTGTGACACTACATTTATACAACACAACAACTAGCCCACTTCTATATCTAATTATAGTATTTTCATATTCTTGAGTGACATAGCATTTAATAAGGTACCTAAGGTAATGTGCACATTTTTACATGCGAGTTCAACTACGTGAATAAATACTCTAATGCACCCTTGACCCAGGCTGTCTACCAAACTATAACATCAATCCTGGACACAATTAGGCACAAAGTACACAAGAATTTGAACTCAGTGCCTTCACCACAATTTAGCAGCTACCAAAATGTGTCTGCTAGCATGCAAATAAAACAAGCAATAATACCCAGCCAACCTGACATTCAATTAATGCATGCAATACCCAAGTGAGAATAAGGTTAAGTGTTAGCAAGTGCAAGCATGCAGTTAATATTGAGCTATTGCTAAGAAGCTGTACCAGAACCACAAAGGTGAAATGAAAAGAGAAATGGAACCAAAAAAGATACATCAAAACATGTCTTGATATTACTGTCAAATGCAAGTGCAGTAAAGGGGGATGTAAAAGTAAAAAGTAAAGGAGTTTCACAAAACATCAACAAATATCAAAACAATCAGAGCTTCCCTTATATACAATAAAAGTAAAAGGTGGAAGTTTCCAATGTTAAGAAGTTTGAGAAACAGCAATAAAAAAAAAACCCTGTGCATTTTTTACCAAATAACAATAACAAGAAACAAAGTTTCCATGTTCCTCTGTACTGCCAATGTATTGCTTTTCACAGGTTATGTACCTGTATCTGGCATCGCTGAGTACTATTATGGCACAAAATGCACAGCCTGTGACAGCCATATACAATGGCACTACTATAAGCCAAAAAAAAATGTAATTTAAAATAGATGTGATGGGCAAGTGAAAACTCAAGACTTGTAATGAATCCATAAAGCAAACAGCAAAGCAAGCTATGTTAAATGAAATGATCAATAACCACGTCAATAAAGTATCCTTATTAGGAAGTCATTTATGAAGGGAATAAAAATTTCATACACATAAAAATTGTATCTAGCAAAAGTAAGCCTTTGTTGACACACTAGCCAATAATCATGTCTCCGCATTCGTATTTCACACTTGGCATGTACTATTCTAAAAAAAATATTCAGAGCAAGGAACAGAAAAATAAGAAAAGCACCACGCTATGTGATTAAAGCAAGCACATCTTGCTTCAATGGCCATCTTTCTCCAAGGCATGTGAAGGGTGGATTATGCCTTCATCATATCTCCTGGTCATTACAATAGTCCTTAATTAATCAAGTAGCATTGCTTACCATTCTGACACACTACACTTAGTGCTGTGCAGCAGATGAGCATCAAGAACGGCCAAGGAAGCCACTGACAAAACACAGACACAAAATACTGGCAAATAAATGCAAGGAAATGGGGAAACCAGTAGGAGGAGCTTGGGAGAGAGAAAAGCAAATAAAAAAGCTGGGAGGTGCACACCTTTCGCGCCACATGCGTTTTGTGGGCGACAGGACGTAGGCAGAGGAGCAGGAATCACCGTCCCAACTAAGCAGGGAGCTGGATGTGTGCAGAAAAAACAAAATGAAGGGGGAAGAAAGCAAAACCAAAGAACAACACTAAAGTCATGAGTGCTGCAACAAAAAGCACAAACAGGCTTCAAGCTATAGAGAGCAGAGGAACGCACTCCCACAGCCACTCTTTATAAACAGACCCTTTTCATAAGCATAAAGAACTTGCCAAACTAATGGGTGGCAGAGTCACATTTGGAAATTGAGCTCTTGTGATGAAATTATGTGCAGTCATGCTTAATCTTCATTTATACCATGACCAGTGCTGCCATTAGTTGGGCAAATGTGAAATGAAGAATAGGGCACTTGCAAATTAGGAAAAGGGTCTACATTACAATGCAAAGCCAGACTGCTTTGCATTGTATAAAAATTATTTTTGAAAGCTATGTAATATTTAAATTAACAAGAATGTCCACACAGTTTGTGCAGAAGATAAATGGATGCCATACACATAAACTTTCTATGATTAAGTGAATTCAGTTTGAAAAATAAAGGTCAGAATTGGTAATGTCAACCTTCTGTTAATTAAGCAAGCAGTACCCACATTCTCAACATAAAAAAAAACATCAATGTATTCCTGAAGGGAGTAAAATTAACAAGATTGAGGGTAGGCAGCTCCGCAGAACAAAAGTCACTCAAAAGTTTTTTTTTCGCATAAAGTAAGATCAATCTCTTCGGAAGTGGCTGAATATGAGAGTGCGTTGTCCTCAATATCAAGGCTAAGAGTACACAAGTGCCCGAAGCAAGGTCAAAGCTCCTACAGCATGATGCCATAGGTTCTGAGCTGTAGCATTCAGGAACAATTTCAAATAAAATGAATATCTGCTTTTAAGTGACTGCATGCAACCCAGAGCACCAAGAGGAAAATGTCCTGAATACATCAATTTTTCCACATACTGGTTTAAAATCCCCTTTTGTGGTAAAATTTGCAAGAAAACATAGGGTGTCTTACTTCTCCCATTATTCATACTGTTTGGTTTTTCAGTCCTTTCTGTATCCTCATTGTACAGTGTTCACATTGTGTGAAATAAACTCACGTCTAAACTCTCTTAACCTTATCACAAAATGAATTAATTAAATGAAATGAAGCTATGAGTTACTGCTCATTTACGCAGTAGTACAACAATACCAGATCAGCAACAATTATATTCAGTGGAAGAAGAAATAAGCTAATTAAAAGAACTGCCAAGAACTTCCATAAAAAGTTAAAGCTTATGCAGATAAAATGACTGTGCCATTATTAGAATTTGCATGCATTTGCAAAAAAACAACATAACATATATTCTTTCAGCAACTACAGCTTTATGTTAATAGCTACTTCAAAAGGAGTTTAAAATTTTCGGAGAAAAAGACTTCGAACAATACTTCAGTTAGGACAAACCAGCCTGAGGAAAATTGCTTTCGTGTAGTAATATATTTTTTTTTGCAGTCTCGCCTCTGTATCATCGTTACTCTTTTATCTATGCTAGGTTCTGCTTGTACTTTGTTTACTACACGCACAATAAGCCTTTGGCGACAGGTCTGAGAGGTGTTCGTTTACTTACATTCATGATATAGAACTAACTACTTCTCTCTGTCTCCCCATCTTGAATAAATGTAAGAACCTAAATGAGGCATATAAATGAGGTAAGCGTAGTTGCCCCTTTCCACTGCTCTTGAGTATATGTGAACCTCACTGGAAATGGTTAAAATGGCCAATCACTTTCGAACCACTCTCACTGCCCTAAAACATAACATGGAAGTTAAAACTGAAATACAATGACTGATGACAACGTAGTGTGCAAATTTTTTTTTTTTATTCAGTGATGTTTACTGTACAGTAAACACGTTTACAGTAAACATGGCAGTGATGTTTACTGTACAGTACTAAGAACTATGTTAATGATGTTTCAGCCAATGTCACTGCTACGCTTTCTTTTTTTTTTTTGGTGTCAGCAATATATTAGTTTTTTTTTTGAGTGAAATCTTGCTGGAAACAAGCAATAATTTTTAAACTTGTTATATGCCAAAGTGCTATGTAAAGGGCACTTGATTTTTTTCAAGCAAGGGGCTTTCAATTCCTTACGGCAAATTTTCCCTTTCATGCTTTCACTTTTGTTTTGAGCTCTCTTCCATTCCTCATATAGAAAATAAACTTCTTCTTCTAATTTTGAAGTAGGTGCAAATAGGTTGTTTATTAAAAGCCTTTAAAATTCATACTAATCATGGAGGTGGCACAAACACAAAAACATTCCACTTTTATCTAATAAAACAATAGCTGGAACTTTTGCACCTTTTTTTTCTTGTTTTTGTACTTGAAGCCTTTTCATGTATGCATATTCAAGGAGAGTGAGAAAAGCATCTAGCTCGCTAACCTACTACTTGTCTAACTAGTAGATGAAGGCTAAGTGGTATGGTAACATAGGTTGCAAAGTATACAACATTCCATACTTTCTATACTACACCTTATTTCATTCACTGAGCA
Source organism: Rhipicephalus sanguineus (assembly GCF_013339695.2). Taxonomy (NCBI): domain Eukaryota; kingdom Metazoa; phylum Arthropoda; class Arachnida; order Ixodida; family Ixodidae; genus Rhipicephalus; species Rhipicephalus sanguineus. The sequence continues at coordinate 206,362,269 of NC_051176.1, read as the reverse complement.
CTATACACAGATTACCATTACAGTCCAGAAGAATCTGTTGTGCTGCCTGAAGGGCTGTGAAAGTTCTTTGTGAACCCATGTTTAGCGTACTTCTGTCCTCTTTGTCATGTTTTATGCTGTACACAAAAAATATTTCAACATATCAATGGCGACCAACGTTCCCACATAAAGCTCCTACAGGAACTATAGAGATTAAAACCTACAGCTTAATCAATTAAATTTCCATTTCAAAGCACTTGTGTAACAGTAGCACTAATAAGGTCACTCAACACAAAGTAACATAAAATTATTAGACTTGACGTAAGAAAATTTTTTCATTCCGCAAACACTACTTTCTCTCGTATTCCTACTCCTGAATGCTACAGCACAGAATAATGAGAATGCTTCATCTAAAAACAGGCTTTCTATTAGCTGCAAGCTGAAGACAGGCACTACATTCACGGTAATGGTCCCAACACAAAATAATCATTGCATATTAAGTATGTTAAAATACTTTGGAGCTGAAAGCTCATTTAAAAGCACGTGAAAAGGTAATTCACAAATTAGCAGCAGGGACAACAGAGAAGCAAGAAGTAGGAAACACACGCACTGAAAAAGAATGAGATGCATTATTCAATGATCAGCCAGACTAAAAAAAAATTCAATGCTTGAAGCACTTTTACATATGCTGCACTAGACAACACATACACATGCACATAGTGCCACAGCTAAAGTTAGCAAGCTTTAAAAAAAATAAGAGCACAGCCTATTATATTGTTTGTAGGCTCCTAATGAACATCATGAATTTTTTTCTTTCTAATCAATGTTTTACTAAAATTACTTTTTTTTTTCGTAATGATTTATTTAACTATGTTTGAATGGGAAGGATATAGCCGATCATAGAGAACAATTAAGCTTGTGCAGTGCCTTTCCAGACAGTCTTTTTTTTACATTAAAATAAAGCTTAAAAAAGCAAGACAGTATTTTGCGCAGACAAGCTTGTGTGCCACTTTGCACTTCCTTCAATTGAGGTCAGGGCTTAAAAGTCAGGAGAGGCTCGGGGGGGCTAGGCCTCCCCACTTGCCCAATGATCAGCTATGCATATACACACAACCCCTCATTTAAACACATATACATACAAGTTAGCCATGTGGGTGTGGGGAGGGGTGGGGTGTGGGTGAGGCCTCAAGCATTGTTGGGACCACCCCTTGAGCAAAGAGAGACTTCAAGCACTGAGTGAGGTGCGAATGAACAAACCCTAATGTGCAAGACTCGATGGATCCATCTATGCGACAAGCTGCCAATGTTTCAGCCCAAGGCTTCCCTCCCAGCCACACTTCTGGTGTGACGTAGCAAGATAAAAGAGCACAAAGTGTTTTTCAGTGCCAATAAGTAATCTATGAGAGAGCAAAGCCATCACACTTTCAGTAATCTGTGACAGAGCAAAGCTATCACACTTTCAGGCCTTACACTAACAATTATATGATGCCCTTAGTGTCAGTGAGACCAATTCTTATGGGTAAAGCAATTCTTTATTTTTCATTTTGCCTACTCTGGGTTCAACTTGCATTCAACAATTTGGCACTCTGAATGTAAACGCAAGCCTGCAACACAAAAGACAGTGATCGCCAAATGCTGCCAAGATTGAAATGCCTAGCTCATCCCAGTGAAAATGTGAAGAAACATGTGCAATCAATTCGAATCTGTGTCCACCAATTGAAACATTTCCCGCACTCACATGGCAGCAGTAACGAATTACAAAGTCAGTTTTTCCTCTTTTTCAGAAACATGGTAAGCTGGGCCAGATGGCAATGGTTCATTGCGGAACAGCGCAAAAGGGACCGCTCAGCACTCTTTGGTGATACTTCTATTTTGTTTAGACAAAGAAATCAAAGGGCACGTGAGCTTGTTGAGGCGGCCCATATGCACAAGCAGTCGCAGTTGTGCGTCACTGTGCCCACCGTTACATTGCATGAAAAAGAGGTACAGTATCTTGGACTTGTTTGAACGGTGTACAACGCATGTATGTCGATGGTTTTACAGTTTTGGCAAGGTTGACAACTGGCCTAGTTGGTAAGGTTCCATTATGTTCCTTCTTAATCCGTGTTGTTTGCGCTGCTTTAACCATAATGGTACGTTTTTGAGACCCCTCGCTTTCGTTCTTCCCTCATTCCTGCATCTATTGCATAGTCTCTGAATGTTTTTCTTTTATATGTTGGCTTGATCTTAGGAATAAAGCTTCAGTTGTTGGTCAGTGCTTGTTTGTGTCTTTTCCTGTTTTTATTTGCTTTTTGCTTTTAATTTTTGCAAAGTGAAATGCAGTGCTTTCTCAAGCTCCAATCTATCCTATTTACAAGAGTACAAACATCATGGTGCGTGAACAAAAAGCTGTGCTTTCTGCAGTGTGATAGCAACTCTCATGCCTGGCTTTTGTCGATGACACACTAGAAAAGTGCAATTTTCTCAACTACGATTTCAGAGTTTCTTCTAGTGTATCCTCACACAATAAAGGAACACCTGCAACTAGCACTAAACAATAAAATTTTGACCAGCTGACTATTCTAATTGCTGGCACGCTCAAAAGGGTGGACAGAGCAGAGAGAGCAGTGGGTGGCGTTTCCCCTCACAACCCACCATAGTTAGAAACCTTTTCTGGAATGCAAGTTGATCACAGAAGTGCAACATATTATATAAAAAAATTATATTTTATACTGAAAGTGCCACAACTATTTCTGTGTCATAATATCTGGCACTAAATATTTTTAGCACGCACTTCTAATATCAAATGTGAACTGAAGATATCTTGATAAAAAAATTTGTCTCTGATGCAAAAAGTTCAAGCATCATAAAAATTTGATGAAACATCGCTGAAGGGAACATCTCTTGATGAAACAGCATAAAGCAAAACCGTGTTTGATGAAATGGACAGAACCAGCCATTCATGTCACCACTGCTAGAATGTACTAGAACAGGGGAGTGCTCGGAACGCCCGCAGCACCCATGTACAGAAAGTGAAGCCCAAACAGGGTCAAAGTGCTTGTGGCGCTGCGATCAGTAGCCTGCAATGTGTCGTCGCTTAAGAGTTGCGCGCAGCTTCACCAAAGCAGTGCAGGGGTAGAATGGCCGCTTCCCACTCAAAAGGCCCGTGTTGAAATCACAGCTGTAAATAGTGGGTTTTTATTTTTAGTGTCACTTATAGCTGTACTGGTTTTCCTCTGTTTCTTAAAACTAGCTTCAGTAGCTACGTATTGCTACAAAAAGTAACGTAAAATGTGAAATCTCATTTTGAGTCTCGTATTCGCAAAAATCTTGGTGGCCATACTTTATGTTTTTGTTGAATGCCATGCAGTGGCGCTGCAAATAACTACGCTCCCTGTCAAATTTCTTCTATTTCACTTCACATTTCACGTTACTTTTTGCATCAATACGTACCAACTGAAGCTAGTTTTAAGAAACAAAGGAAAACCAATACAGCTATAACAAGTGACACTAAAAATAAAAACCCACCATCTACAGCTGCGATTCGAACCCGGGCCTTTTGAGTGGTAAGTGGGCATTCTACCACTGCACCACTTTAGTGGAGTTGCGCGCAACTCTAAAACGATAACACATTGCAGGCTACCGATAGCAGCGCCATAAGCGGCTTGACCCTGTTTGGGCTTCACTTTTCGAAGCACATTCCGAGCACTTCCCTGCTCTAGTACACTCTACCACTACCTACAAACTGAAAGTTATCCTCACCAAAAGTCACAAGCATTGTATCCTCAGGAATTTTTCTCAATAGGAGAGATCTACAGAAGTACCTGTCTTACTTCAATGCACTTTGTCATCAAATTAGGTTTGAAGCATTAAGTTTCAGTGCACACTGTTTACTACTACGAATCTATTAATCTGGGGGTATGTAAGGTTCAGAGGTGCGTAAGAATAAGGCAAATACTGCTAAAAGATACAGTGATATGTCCGGAAAAAAAATTTTTCTGTCTCTTACTTTAATTTGACCTGCCAGATAATTATATTAATTCTATCTGTCCTGTTGAGTTATAATTATGGTAAGTGGACAGTAATAGAAGTGAACAAAAGTATTTACTTTTTATTCATGTATTGGCCGCACCTGAGCAATTCGGACTAGAACTCAAAGAAAAAACTGCAGCCCTTACATGAGAATAGACGGCATTGAACTCCATGCTTAGTTCACGTGAAACAGGCTGCTGTGCCACAGGCATTATAATTTACCACTTTTCCGCAGTGATAAGATGTTCAACAGATGCATGGAGCACATGAAGCTACATGTAGAAGCTATGCCACTAGTCATTCACACCATAATCTCACAATTCATTAAACCAGGAATAATAAAACTCCTCCCACAGCACGCAGGTGTGCCCATACCCAGCGTGAATAGGTGTCCGGGATAGGTCCACGTTGTCTGGTGCATAGTTGCCAACAAAAACAGCTTCCGTGGTATGGGCCTGCGTTGGTGACAAGCGTTCTTCTTCTTGCGTCAGAGGTGCAGAATGCCCTGCAGCAGGCACGGAGTCACTTTTAGTAGCTGTCATCATATGAAGAAAAAAAGTAATAATAAATGCCTAAGAAATACACACGCATGCTTCCCCTTTCCTCTTTTTTGCCAGCTTCTTTATATGCAATGAAATGTCTCAACAAAGTAGCTACCTTCCAGCTAACAATTTGGTTAAAACTAGGGGCGTGAGCATAGTAAGATTTTTTAATGGAATCTAACATAAACATCTGAGGAAACCAGACTTCCAATACGGTTACATTACATTGAAAACTAAGCTTCTGCAGAGGTTCACGTAAGAAATCAGGCTTATATGCACTGACATGTTTGCATGCTACCATTTACAATTAAGACACCCAACTTACTGAGGAGCCTGTAAATAAAAAACAACTGCTCTGAATTATCCAAGGCAACATAGCAATGATATTACCGTAATATGTTACCAGGCGTACGCAGAGTTGTGTTCACTGAAGGAGAGAAGTCTGATACTGAAGCACCACAAACTTTTTTATGGCGTGAAAACATGTTGAGACAAGTAAAATAACCAATTTGTATATACAAATGTGTATACAGTTGAAACCCAATCAAATGAAACCCGATTTTACAATGTTCCCGATCTATTAAAGAAATTTTCACTCCCCACCGTCCATAGGGGTGAATGTTGTCACCAATCCGAAGGAACAAAACTAACTTGGCCACTATACCCGATATAACAAAGTTTTTCCTGAAACAAATAAATAAAAATGAAGTGATTTCTTTGCAATTTTGATACACGCGGGTTTCCGTTTCAGCGTGCACTCTAACACTATCCAGCGCCAGCTTTATTTTGACGAGGCTGCACACCACACCCATGCACAGAACAACAGACTCATCAGCCAGTATAGTGCGCTTACGTGCCAGATGGCACGTAATGGTGCTTCCTTTTGCTTTCGACAGGTGGCACTGATCGTGTACTTGCAACTTTCTTGCTCGGCCTGCTCGCAGAATCACTGAATTCCTTTCCGTGCCTTTGCATATCTGCAGCCTTCATAGTTTCACTTGACCGTCTACCTGGTCAGCATCGCCCTGACATCAAGCCTCCCATGTCCGGACAACATAGGAGGCAGCATGTCCGGACCAAACCTTGTGCATTAGTGGCAAATACCATGCTGCAGTAGCTTTTCGGTGTCGCAACATAACAGTTTCCGACTTTAAAGGACTGAAAAATCACTTTCTCTATTTTACAAACTTCTCGATTTAACGAAACAATTTGAGCATGGTCATCACTTCGTTAAATCAAGCTTAAACTGTATAGGCTATTTATCTAAAAGCAAGCCATTCTTACTTAATGACTAGAAATTATTGAGTGGAAGTTATGTGCCTTGCGTGTTCATTAAAGCTTTGCCCCTACGCAACAGTGCAGCTATCCTATAAAAGAATCATTCAGAACAGTCCTCACAGCCATCATTCTGTCTCCCATAGGACTACAATAAGTGCTATTATTCCTCATATATTAAGCAACAAACATTCGACAACTTCAAACATTAAATTCTTGATTAAATATGAATGCAGCTGTACAAACTAATCTGTTCACATTCAAAATTTCAAATATTTGCACACCCCTATTTTAAATATAAATTTTAAGTGAGTCAAGATTTGCACGTTTTAGCTTTGAAAATTATTCATGCCTTTACAAAAGGCACTCTCACTGGCTTCAAGGTATCAATGCACACAATCAAGGCAGGGAATCCAAACTGGAACACTACAATGGCCTGAGCACTTAGCCAGTACAGCCTGCAGTTATAATTCTGTTAATCTCTACTGCAGTTTCTACACTTGCCTACTCTGTTTGCAATTAACTGTACAGTACAAGCTTAGTCAATGAAGCCAATCTTTTTTAACCTCCCATTGTTCACTGTCAAAAGCAATATTTGTGAACCTCTAAGGATGATGATAATACTACAAACTGGATCACAAAATATATACTACTACACATGAATCAAACAACCTCTATGTTTTGTAAGTTTACACTTCACTGCACCATTCAAGTTTTCAAGAGTCAACACAAATTTTCCAATGACGACTAATTTTAACTATATATCATTCATTCATTCAATCTTTCATACTGTGACCCCCCTACTGCATATGTTTTAAAGGTGTAATAACCCGAACAGAAAACACAAGGCTTCACATGATCTGGAAAAACTTAAAGAAGACAATACCAGAACTATTTTATATATTCAGCATTTTGCAAATCAGTTCTGCAGAATCCCGCAAGGTGGCGGAAGGGTTAAGAAAGGGAAAATAGACAACCACCCAATTGTAGCACAAAGCCACATATATTCAGCATGCAACCTGCAAGGTATTAAACATTAAACTGAAACCACTCAACTAACCTGGTTCTCGCATGATGTGGATAGATTCGGTGATGCGTTCATCTCTTGTGACATCAATCGGCAAAGAATCATCACCAAGTGACTTCATTTCATCGGCTGTCAGATACCGGAAGGACTGGTCACCCAGCATGTTGTCCTCAGCTAGTAATAGAGAGAATAAATTATAAACCTGTAGGCTCTCATGTTTGCTAACACATTTTGAGATATCTCTGGACATAGAGCTCTTAGAAACTTAATTACTTTAAAATTATCAGTTTTCAATATCAACACAACACAGCATTGTTTACCATATCTCTGACATGCATATTTTGTTAGTTAAAAAAAACAACAGAGAAACGCCAACCTTATGAACAATTTTGAGAACCTCCTAGAAGAATATTTATGGGACATATAGTTATCATACTCACCAGCTTCATCTTCGGAGTCACTCATGAAAGTTTCATGCATAGTTTCTGGGGCAACCACACGATACTTTTCTTCTGTCACAGTTGTTGTAGTAGTGGTCACAATGGTTTCTGTTACTACCTTCAGTGTTTCCACCACAGATATGTAGCCTAGACGCTGCGCTATGGCCAGTGCAGTCTGCCCTTGCTGCAAGAACATTAAATTTATAATCAGCACAAAATAAAATTGTGAATAGTAACTAAACCCTCTTGAGATGTTGATATGCAGGACATATTAACACCTTCTTTCTGTTTCTGGCAAAAGCAACCAATAACTAACAGAAAGCAGTAACATTCTAAACATTATTTATTGTATACTATTTATTATTCACTTTATCATGGTGACTTCAAGCAGTGCAACTCATACAGCAACAACAATGCAAGGGTAGTTAATTTCTGGTACTTTATAAAAGTCTTTTAATAGGAAATGGTGACACTGACCATTCCCTATGACAAAGGAAAGAGTAAATGAGGAGTCTCATATAAATTGGTGACGAGCCTTTTTCAAGCTTTTACAGCATACAAGGCTACTACTACAACAGCAGAGGCTCCAATAATGTTAAGCAATGCTGTCGCTGCAAATGATGATTAATTATGGCTGAGTGCTTTGTAATGGGTGGGCCTTTAAACTACCCACTAGTACAATCCACATGGTTGTACAATTCCTGGTGCAATTCTATGCTTCTGCCATGCAATATCATACCTGGTAACAACACTTTTCGCCCTAAATGATATCTGTATAAGGTTTACTTTTCTGAAGCAGTTTCAAGCACTGGTGGGGATCTGCGAAAGAATGCCCGACTGCCACACAGAATGCCTGGGTTCCATTGCGGCTCAAACCCTTGATTTTTATTCTTTCCATCCATCGTGATTTCCCACTCACAGACAACTCCACCAACGCTGACACTGCAATTTGTACGACATGGGCTCTTCAACATTATCGCATTAAAATGATAAGAGTGCCATTCATTGTGCCTAATAGAAGGGTCTTTTTCTTTTATGCAGAACACCCTTAAATAAACTGTTATGTCTAGGCCCTTGCCACTTTTATAGCTAGGCTTTGTGGCTGGATGGACTTTAGCAGTAGCAAAAGTTTTAATGATATAGTAATTTAGCTAATTGCCCAAAACATGCTATATAACACGCTAATTATTTACTTTATTGCATATATTCTGAAACTAAAGCCGAGTAGTACAAAGTTAAGTCAGCTTAACATAAATTCTATGGCTAGCATCGCTTTAAAATATCCAACCTTGCTATGAAATCTAACTCACTCAGAAGCATGGAATTTTGGGCTAGTTGGTGTTCCATAGTCCAGAAAACACAGTACGTAATGAGTTCCCCAAATGCACTGCCCTAGCAGAAACAATCTCTGATGCTGATATTTCAAAAGTGAAGTTTGTCTTAGAATTTCTGCTAAGCAGCCATGACTTCAACCCTGCTCAGCTTGAACTTCATAATTGCAATGTGTCCTAAAATTAGGGGTGTGCGAATATTCGAAATTTCGAATATTTTTCTAATAGTGTTTGCTATTCGATTCGATTCGCACTGGAATTTTACTATTCGAACTATTCGAACTTCCCACAAACAGTCAACGTCCGATTAAAAGTGACCCCTTCAGGTTTTCAGTATGCTTCACCTCATTACACTCTCGTATTGCGGCAAAGCCGCCTTTCAAGCTCCGTCTACGTCCGATTGAAAGTGGTCCCTAGATTTTCAATATGCTTCACCTCATTACACCCCGGTGTTGCGGCAAAGCTGCCTTTCAAGCTCCTTTACGGTCGAACTTTGCCAAGACAGTCAACGTCCGATTGGAAGTGGTCCCTAGATTTTTCAATATGCTTCACCTCATCACACCCCGGTATTGCGGCAAAGCTGTCTTTCAAGCTCCGTTACGGTCGAACTTTGCCAAGACGCAGTCAACGTCCGATCAGAAGTGGTCCCTAGATTTTTCAATATGCTTCACCTCATCACACCCCCGTATTGCGGCAAAGCTGCCTTTCAAGCTCCGCTACGGTCGCAAATGTATTAACTAAAAAAGAAAACGCTGGTTCCAACATGGAGATGAAAGATGTGGCAGAGTTGGGGGCTTTATTAATGCTGTTTGGGACCAGAAATTTGGGCAGGAAGTCCGAAAAATCGAACGCCGAAGCTTTTTAGCATCAAAAAATTTCAGATGTTCTTATATATCGACATCTACGAGACAGATTTGGAACTTCGGACTTGAAGGGAGCACACCCTTGTCCGTCACATAAGTTGGGCTTCCACAGAAGTTGAAAGAGGAGGAGAGGCTGAGGAAATAGCATCTTTGCCTATCACATGTAAAGTGTTGACGGCAACACTTTGGTTGCACCAAATCATGTATATAAATAGAATCCGGCCTCTACATTGCCTCATTCTTGATAAGACAACTATGAAACACCACCCCGCCAGTGCTTCACTAACCTAGTGAAAAGAAACACTTTAATGTTGCTATCTCATAAGAATATGCTTAGGAATCCTCTCTCACTTTTTTTTTCTGCAATTTTGCTTCAAAGTATTCGAAAAATATTCTAGAAATATTCTAGAAATATTCTAAAAATATTCGATTCGATTCGCACTCACACTTCAATATTCGAATTCGCTTCGCACCTAAAATTTTGCTATTCGCACAGCTCTATCTAAAATTAATAATTAAGAACAGCCAAATTTTTAAACAAGATTTTGTTGACCCTAGTTAAACTCCTTGCCCTTAGGTGTCATTCTGCAGGGTTTTTTTTTTTTTTTTTTACAGCTTTAAGAGACAGCATAAAGAAACTGGCAATGTGTGCTGCAATACATTGCATGGCAAATTAGAATCCCTGTTAACCACAATGTAAAAAACTGTCCTTGCAGTTTGATAAATTACCCCAACTACCATTAAGTTTCTTAATACAGTATAATGCACACACAAACACCACTAGTCATAACACCACACCGCACCCATTTCTAAAAGTCAAAATTACGATAAAACCATCAGCATTGGGTTGTTAACTATAAAAACTTTTAAAATGACATTTTACTAAGGAGATCATAGACTTACGTTGGTAATGGCATTAGGAGCTGCTCTGTGTTCAAGCAGCAGGTTGATGATAAGTGTATGCCCTTGTTGAGCTGCCTGGTGCAGGGGTGTGTAGCCATGCTGTTTGAAAAGAAGCATTATGACTAAGTATCAGAAAAGCACACTTCTATAGCACGGAAGCAGTCTTATAATAAATAAATACTGTTCCCCTTCCAGGATCATACCCTGCATCCTGTATTAAGCATGTAAGCATTAGCAAAGGATACCCCTTACATGAAAAAAAAAAAAAAAAAGAATAAGATGCAATGTGGTCATAGAGCAGACTTTCTGTAAACAGAAATCTCTTAAATGTAACTGCTGTTTAAATGGAACAACTGCTCCTACTATGATTGGATTTGTACCTGAATAATGCAACCCTGTTCATCTCTCAGTAAATGGAACTCCTGTTAAACGGAACATATTTTCTTGGTCCCTTCAGGTTCCATTTAATGAGAGTGTACTGCATTTATCTTATTCATAACTAACTGCAAAGTGCCTACACATGTTTTAAATATAAAATATATTTGAACACTGAAGCCTGCAAGGCATGAAAAATGACACAGTTGACATGCTGTGATCAACAGCAACCAGACAAGGGTATCCTCAGTTTGTAACTAATGTCTCTACGAAGGTACTTGTCAGGATAATCTCCCAGAACATAGCAGCACAGGTGAGCCCTTCGTAATTTTCTCTGCTTTTTGAAAAGCTATCAGCTACCTTCACTTTCTAGTGCTTGGAGCGCCTTAAAATGGTATTAAGAGGGTGTGTACAGACAGCAATGCATCTTTGCACATCTTTCTCAGTAGACGGGACTCCTTTTAAATGGAACTAGTTTCCTTGGTCCCTTGAAGTTCCATTTATCGAGATTGTACTTTTAATATCATATTATAAGTGCCTTATAAACGCATTCCCTGAGATATGAAAAAAGTCATCTACTGCCATAATGGGACTTGCACGTGCAATGCATATAGTGGCCACTCCTCGGTGTACTACCATCTGACGGCCTGTTCTTACTCTGGGTGTAAAATTGTTTCAGCAATCGAAATACATGAATCACTCTTTTCTGAGCCTGTTGTGTTGATTTTTAAAGTCTGCAGTTTTAGTTAAAGTTTTTTTTTAATGAAAAGATTGCACAAAATTACGTATTTTTAACAATGAAGCTGTTTAATCTAGCCGTGAGTTATATGTCGTATCACGATTCATAAACGGGTATGTGCGAAAGAAATTTGGTAAGTCCCACTCCTCGCCACTGGTCTACTAAAAATGAAGAAGGCAACAGTAGCCAAAGAAACGGGTATGTGCCACTGTGCAGCCTATCAGAAAACTATCACCATAATAAACGGGTATGTGCCACAGAAATTGTATAAATCGCACTACTCACAACTTCCACTAAAAAGGAAGAAGGCAACAGTTAGCCCAACAAATGGCTGCGAAGTGACGGCGGCGAGCCGAAGACCCTGAGTACGTACAAGAGAATAATAGGGAACGGGAAAGGCAACGGCGGCTGCGAGAAGACCCCGAAGCGATGGAAGGCCTACACCAAAGACGTGCCCAGGTTGCGTCTGTGACTGTCTGTGGTTTAACTCGAACCTCAATGCGCTGAGAATCAACTTAGAAACAACCTGCATCACCTAGCTAAGGTTTAGAAACAACCTAGAAGCAACCAGATTAGTATTCAGAATCATCCAGTTTCGCTGTTTCAAGGCTTGTGTGGCTTAGTGCAAGCTTTGCCAATTTTTGCTCAGGAACTTAAAACAGCCACCTACATCTACACAATCAATTTTTGTATATTTGGTACTTTTTTCCATTTTTGTTTGCCTTACGACGCTTAGTTATAACGACCACTATGCTATAATTGTTTTTCTGATGTATATCACAAAATATGTACACACACAGTCTTCTTACAGAGCATAAATTTTAGCCAATGTTTATTTATTATTTGGTTGAAGTTTACAGACCATCTGTGATGAATTACTTGCCATGATCTATCATGGACACTATAGCATCATTATCGTTATTATTAATATTACATTTTTTGTCAGCTTTGCATGCCCATGCTACAATTTTTTTCTTTTTGTTTCCCTCGTTCATTATCTCAGTTGTTCTGTCTCCTATCTACACTGCATCTTGTTCCAAAGGTGCCCGCAATTGCTTACCAATGTTTACCAAGGGGCTAGGTCCCATGTCAAGTTACAATACCACAACCCAATTCCATTGTTGAGATACCATGAAGATCTAATTTTGTCATAATGATGTTCCGTAAGTGGGCTTCACTGTACAACACTAAACACTGACAAGTTCATCGTCATAAGCTCTCCGCATGTATACTGGCTAAAGATGAAAGTCACTGGGATACATTAAAGTTTTGCTTCAAGATCACTGGTGCAACAAGCAAGTGAAAAAGTCTGTGAAGTAGGGGTGTGCGAATATTCGAAATTTCGAATATTTTTCGAATAGTGTTTGCTATTCGATTCGATTCGCACTGAAATTTTACTATTCGAACTATTCGAACTTCCCAAAGACAAATCCAATCAACGTCCGGTTGAAAGTGACCCCTTCAGATTTTCAATATGCTTCACCTCATTACACTCTCGTATTGCGGCAAAGCTGCCTTTCAAGCTCCGTTACGGTCGAACTTGGGCAAGAGACAGTCAACGTCTGATTGGAAGTGGTCCCTAGATTTTCAATATGCTTCACCTCCTCACACCTCCGTATTGCGGCAAAGCTGCCTTTCAAGGTCCGTTACGGTCGAACTTGGCCAAGAGATAATCAACGTCCGTTTGGAAGTGGTCCCTAGATTTTCAATATGCTTCACCTCATCACACTCCCGTATTGCGACAAAGCTGCCTTTCAAGCTCCGCTACGGTCGAAAATGTATTAACTCAAGAAAACGCTGGTTTCAATATGGAGATGAAAGATGTGGAAGAGTTGGAGGCTCAATTAATGCTGTTTTGGACCTGAAATTTGGGCAGGAAGTCCGCAAAATCGGACGCCGAAGCTTTTTATCCTCCATTATTTCAGATGTTCTCATATATCAACGTCTACGAGGCAAATTTGGAACTCCGGACTTGAAGGGAGCACACCCTTGTCCGCCACATTAGTTGGCCTTCCACAGCAGTTGAAAGAGGAGGAGAGGCTGAGGAAATGGCATCTCTGCCTATCACGTGTAAAGTGTTGTCGGCAATACTTTGGTTGCACCAAATCATGTACATAAATACAATTCGGCCTCTACATTGCCTCACTCTTGATAAGAAAGACAACTATGAAATATGACCCCACCAGCACTTCATCAACCTAGCGAAAAGAAACACTTTCATGTTGCGATCTCACAAGAACATACTTAGGGATTCTCTGCAACTTTTTCTGTAATTTCACTTCGAATTATTCGAAAAATGTTTGAGAAATATTCGAAAATTATTCGAAATTATTCGATTCGATTCGCACTCAATCTTTATTATTCGAATTCGCTTCGCACCCAAAATTTTGCTATTCGCACAGCTCTACTGTGAAGTAATATGAAGTTTCTCTCATTGAGATAAGAATACATGACAGCTTACTGATGTTGTGGCATTCACGTTGGCACCCTGACGCAGCAGAAAGCGAATCATGTTGGTCTGTCCAAAATGACATGCCACATGCAATGGAGTGTAGCCAGCCTTGGTCGTTGGATCCAGGGAGGCACCATGCTTAGCCAGAATAGTTGCCACTTCCACCCTGTCCTCTTGAGCGCACAGGTGCATGGGTGTCAGCCCATTCTGCAATCGCATAACGAAAAAAACAGGCAACAGAAGTCACATGCTAGTATATGCTCAATAATTATACCGGCTTATGTACTCTAAGTATAATCAATTTTAAAACGTAACGCATTTTACAGGTTATCACTTGCACTCTACTGAAAGTCAAATCCTGCTACTATTCGAAGTTGCTTCCACTTCCCTTTGAACCAAAAAGAATGACATTTTCACATGCGTTGTTTCAATTTTAAAAAATATTGTGCAGGTTAGTTGGGTCATGACAAATATGCTAATTTTTCTTTATCATATGTGATATATACTACTTGAATTCGATTCAAAATTATTCGACCAAATAACTATTCATTTTGAATTCGCTTCGAACCTAAAATTTACTATATTCGCACATGCCTACTTTTTACATTCACTCATACCTACCCTTTTAACTACATGCATTTGTACAGTGTTCATGTATTTTGGACACAATACTCTGTGAACAATTGTTTAGCATACCAAATTTAGGTACTTTGCATATTACTAGTACTTCTCTCAGATGTAACTATGACAAAAGCACCATAAGCTAACCAGGTTCACACAGCTACTTTTTTTTTTTTTTTTTGATGCAGAAATATCAACAGTTGAGCTGTAGTTGTCGACATTTAAAGTACATGTTTAACCAAGGGCAAATGTTGCTTAGCTTCAAAAGTATTAAGTTAAATAGCGACAGTTTTAAGGCTCAAACACACTGGCAGAAAAACGCGTGCTGCACGCCATCGAATGCTGTTGCAGCGGTGCGGCCACACCAACTCTGAAAGTGGCATGTGACGCACCGCGAGAAATCGTGCATGGACCCACCCCTTCGCGGCACTAGAATGCTACCGTGCGGCAGCTCTGGAGGCTCACGCTTTACTGCCGGCAACATGCCATGCGCGTTTTTCCGCTAGTGTGTTCGCGCCTTTAAAAAAACGTTATAAAGCACAAGCAATAACGTGCCTCTCCCTCCTTCATTACCCGCACAATAGATGAAATTAAAGTAGACTATTGACTGCAGTAAAGAAACATACAATGGCATACAAAATGTTTAAAGCACTAGGCTTTCTTAAATGCAGGCTGTATGAAATGATGCATTTATCCATATCTTAAAAATACCTTGGCCTTGGCATCACAGTCAGCTCCATGCTCAACCAGCAACGCAGCCAGGTCGGCATGGCCTTCTTGAGCTGCCAAGTGCAGAGGTGTGAAGCCCGCCCGTGACTCAGCTCCCGGCTTGGCTCCGTACTCCAATAGGCTGCTGGCTATGTCCATCTGGTCTTTGCGTGCTGCTACGTGTAGTGGTGTATACCCTGAGAAAGCACAAAAGGTGAGGCTATAATAGACAAACTATCCAAAAAGAATGAAAATAGCTCTACTTGAGCCAAACAGCATTTCAAACAAAACAAACAAAACAGACAGCAGTAAGATGCTTGAATGAGGTCCTACCAAACTGCAGTTAAAGCTCGACCTAACAAAACCTGATTTTATAAATTTCCCGCTCTAACAAAGAAATTTTTATTCTTTGGCAGGTACCCACAGGGTTCAATGTTGTCATCAACTCGAACTAACAAAGCTATCGTGGTACTAAACCCAATTTAACGAAGTTTTCCCAGAACTAAATGAGTAAGAAATGAAGTGATTTCTTCCCAATTTTGACATAGACTGTTTTTTTTTTTTCAGGCGTGTGCTGTAATGTTATCACATTGAAACATATCACCGCCCTAGTCACGACCTTAGCTTTACTTTGATGAGGCCGCACACCATGCCCCTGCATGGAACAATGCACTTAACAGTCGCTGGTGCTTTTACATACCAAATGGCACTAAGGGCGGTGGTGCTTTGTTGTCCCTGTAAATGCTCCCACAGGAGCATGGTGGCTGCTTTCGTTGTTTATTCGTTTATGCGAGAGGTGGCACTAATCATCTCCTTGCAACTTTCTTGCTCTGCCTGCTCACACAATCACTGCATTCGTTCTCCCCGTCCTTTGCCTGTCGGCAGCTTGTCATAACTTCACGTGACCGTCTACCTCGCCTGTACCGTCCAAACATGCGAGGCTTCATGTACAGGCTTCGTGGGAGGCTCCATGTCTGAGCTGCCCTCGATTTTTCGCAAGCGAAGGCCTGTGTTAGCGGCAAGTAAAATGCTCCGGCACCTTTCAGGTGTCACTATGTTACAATTTTAGAATTCAAAGGGCCCAAAAACCCCTTTCTCAATTTTACGAACCTCCCAATTTAACAACAAAATATTTTGATCGTTGTCATGACTTCATTAAATTGAGTTTCAACTGTAGAAAATAAGTCTGGAACCATAAATGGTGAACCAAGTGTTATTTGATGTGCAGCATGCCATATTATGCATGCGTATGTCACAAACACCCATGGTTTGTGTTATATTTTTTCACCCTCTTATAATAGTGTGGGCCCTCCAAATGGTGTTGTACCACTAAAAGCCAGCCATCAGAGTATGCAGGCAAGAACTGCAAAAGATGAACAAACCTATTTCGAGCTAATTTTGGCATTTGTTTTAAAGAAGCTTGGTGGTAACAGCGCTGCCGTTTGGGTGCTCATGGTTTGAGGTAAAGGACAGCCCCTGCCATGGAAACCTCAACTGTTTTGTGCAAGCCAGAGGTCTAGCTTACATGGGACAGTTAAGGGGGAAGGTGTGTGCATGTGTGGTGGAGCAGGCAGCAGGAGGGGAGGGAAAGAGAGGAGGAGAGGACTGCAGAAGAGCATGAGTCGGCGTGGATATGCTTGCGCGCTTTGCGCAGCAGTCGTAGCCAGCTGAGTGCATAGGCAGCCTGCGCTCCTTATCGTGCAGGTAATCCGTGGTGGGTACAAAGTGCGTGCAGGCCAAGACTGTCGGTACCGATGTGTGCCCTGTCTTCTCATAGTAATACTGAAAGGCGAGCTAGTTGGTACAAATACATCGTAATAATTTTTTCTAGTGCAGACTGACACATGGACAAAGAGAGGGAACATGTCTTCTCATGTACTATTGTAGGCGGTCTCGTTATCTCACTGCTTCAGAGACACATTGATGTAAGAGGCAGCGTGATGCAACTTTTTCCCGAAGGGCAGATACATGTGAAAAATTTTGTTCGAAATATCCACTGGGCAGTTTTTCGAAGTTTGAGCTTGCAGTTTTTACTATTCAAATAGTACAAACAACTTTGGTGGGACCAGCTGAGCAGCTCGAGTAATCTGTCAATTCAAATTAAGAGATTTTGAATTATCTGAGATTCTACTGCACAATTCTTATACCACATTTATTACTCTAGGATAAAATTTGTAGTATCATAATGAATGCAAGTAAAAGTACAGAAAAAATTGTGAGATAGATGCTTTACTTGAACGTTTTCGCAGTGAGAGAAAAATAGGACAGCAGACTTCAGCGATTTCTTCGGCTCTTCATACAACAACAGCAATTTCCACCAACCTGAAATTATATACCACAAACCTGTGGTACATAATTTGGCCACTGAGAAACGTGCCTCAAAAATGCATGTGCAAGTTAGTGTCTCACATCATTTTTCCCACTACCTTGTTAGAAGTGATGCTATGCACTTAGTTTAGACATCGTTCTCTGCCAACACTGTCACCATTGGCACATCACTAAATATGGGTCTTCACAACGTTTACTGTGCATCATGATCCTCATTTTCATGCACAGATGCAATGTTTGTATAAGCCATGTTTGAAGTTTGAGACTTCATATCATCACTGTGATCTATGCCTCCTCTGAACTGCAGACGCTGTTTCCACAAGCATATCAAAGAGGAAATACACACAAATAAATGCACTGGCATCTTGTGAATAGTATTTTCATGCAATGCACACAACACAAACCTTATCCAGTACATTACTGCTCCAATCTGGCCTCCGAAATATACAGATGCCGCTAATTTCAGAGTATGTTTTCCGAATGGAAATTTCTTTCCTTTTTTCTCAAGTGCTAGTTTTAAGTGCTTTTGAATTATCAAGATTCTGCCACACTGTGTTCCCTCTTACATATGGCCTTAGCGCATGCTGAGGTCAAATCCACAAACCATTGCGTGCTGCCGAGTGGGGCGAGGCACCTTTCTCCAAAAGTAAGAGGGCCACATTGACATGGTCGTAATGTGCAGCCACATGAAGAGGTGTCACTCCATTCTGAAAAGGAACAATTGACCTTAATTTTATGACGAGAGCAATAATTTAATTAAATAGCAAAAATGCTGTAATAGTGAAAGAAGCTGCCAATATCTACAACTTATGTAGATATTGGCACATTATAAGGTAACATTATATTTAAAAGGCATAAGCAAGCAAGAAAATTTTATTCTGATTGTATAGCAGCCATTCTGATTATAACGCATTAAGGAGGTTAACCCTTTCTCTACCATAGATAAGCGGGGCTTGTCCACTCAGAAACAAGTGCTCCTGTGGTACTGCAGTAAAGCCACCCCCTCATTCTTTCCAAGAAATTTTCTGTGGAATCAATAGAGGGCAAGACAAAAATAAAATAATAGGCTCAAGGCATCAATTTCCATCAAGAATGGCTTTGGTCCTGGAAACTGGAATTTAAAAAATGGTGCATTTCTCTGCACAGGCACATTCCAGTGACAACTGCATTCCACATAAAAAGAAGGAAATGTTCGTTTTTCGAAGTTTCATCAGACTGAGAGTGACAACAAAGAGCACCTCTTCTCTGAGCCTGAAGCATTAATTCTCCTTGGAATCACCTTACCCAGATGAGGACAGCATGTCACAGTATCAGTGGTGGATGAAAATAGACAGGGGGCTCATGTCTATTTGCATCCACCACCGATTTATATTCTGCTCACTGGAATCTCCCCGATTTGTTTTCACGGCCATGTGTGGAATCAAAGTACCCATGATAGGTGCTGTTTCTGAGCCTCTACAGGGCAATTTTCTGCACCCAGGGCTGCAGGCACTCACAAAGTCTCCAGTGTGCTGTGCAGTGAAGCCAATCTTCTGCCCCAATGTTTCAAAAAATATTTTTTTTCTATTATACTTAAAATTAAAACTGTTTATGATTGTTTGATTGTTTCAGGACACATAAATTGATTTTAAAAATCTTTAAAATTTAAACATTTTTTTACCATTTTTGGCCTGAAGACTTGGTAAGGTAATGGTTAAATATCCTGTCTAATGGTCCCCAAAGATATTTGTCAAGAAATTAAGCAAATGAGATATAAAAAGATTTGTTGGTAATGCAACAATGGCTAAAAAAATGTAAGTTAATGCTAATTCAAGGATACAAGGCATGACAAAGTCAGTGTACGAAATAAACACTGCTCCAGTGAGAACTTGGACTAAGTATTTTAACACACATCCAGTAGTGATCAAAAGTGAAAGGCTATAAGGTCAGAACTTATGCGAAGAAGGAACTAAATATGCATCTATACAACTCTCAATCATAAGTCACTTGTATTTTGCTTTTACACCAATTTCTGGCATACCAAATCTCTATGCTCAATAAATATTGTAGGCAAAACATCTTGCTTTAATGTCTTTTTTCAAAAGAACGCACCGCTCGTAGTTTCTTTGCCGTTTGAATCCTCAAAAGACCCGATTCCACGTGCTCTTAACGTTTCATCATTGTAGCATGACTTTTAAAAGGCTGCCGGCTAAAATTATTTCTCTTCATTAAAATACCCAATAATATTAACTTAATTACATTAGGTAACAATCCTGGTCCTGTACTATGCTGCATTATCATCAAATCAAGATTATGCTGTTCATAAAAAGCACATTTAAGAGGCATAATGAGACAAACGTCAAATGCAATGTACATACCTTGCCCTGGGCATCTACGGGGGCATCTTTTTGGAGCAGCAGCTGGGCCACTTTAAGGTTGCCATATTTGGCTGCCAAATGGAGTGGGGTGAATCCTTTCTGCAATGCCAATATGTGCATTGATCTCTTTGAATCTGCATACTTGCATCAAGAGTAGAAAATTGCTACAATCCTGCCACAGAAGAGTGCAATACCATATTAATGTACTGTGCCATGCAAAACAGTTGGCAGTCAATGCCACAGCATCAATCACACTGAGGAATGTTGATTATTATCGAAATCTTTACTGACTGATTTCTTCCTGCATGATCTTTTTGTGAGAATACCGCCACAAATACAGCTTCAGAATTTAGAGAAGAAAACTATATTCACTAAGTGCTCAGCCTTCTTCTATTATATGCAATCTGGCTTCAACATACATTTTCTCACAGCTACCACTGCAATGTCAAAAGTGTTCTGTGGGAAAGTTTGCTAGAGAATTTGGTGTACTGTCTGTCACCAACTTTTTTCTGTTCTGAAAGGGGTCCTGAACCACATTTCCAAGTAATCATCGATTGAACTCGGTATCGGAGTTTATTGGCTCACGAATCGATCGCCGCAAAAATTTTTAATATCCGTCAAGAACAAGCGGAGATAAAAGGATTTGTCACACTCTTCAAGCGCTTTCTCACTTCTTTCGTCCCAACAAGCACACTGGAAGCTACACAAGGAGGGATGACACGGGGCAACGAAGGTACGTCATGCGTGTGTCATGACCTTGAGCGCACATCATGAAACACGATCGTGCTCTTTAGGTGTGATTCCAGAGCGCACTAGTGTTGCAACTATATAAATTTAGCCAACTACAGATTGCGGCGTCCAGCACATGGTGGCACCCTATGGCAAGAAGCACAGGTGATCGAAACACCACTCTTGGTTTGTGCCAGCTATCGACCAAAAGCAGCAATCTGTTGTCTGAAGATCTGCTGTATGACAGCCCATCGAAGAGAATGAGTACGGGCCTCTTATGAAGAGAGGGCACTTGATAAAGTGGCAACTTTGCGCTCCGCTTGTTAACTCTCCTTGCTGCGCACGACTGCAAGATTTGGCTGAGCTGTTCACAGCAGCCCCCCCATCTGCTTTCTGCTGTATGTGTTTATCAAGCACGAGGGGTGGTTCAAAACCCTTTTAAGGTGGGACGTGGGTTGTAAAGACCAACAAATCATGAAAGAAAAAAAAAGTTTTTTTCTTGCATTATTGAAATCTGCAGTTATCCTTTCACACTAAAACCTAATTTAATTTTTATGAGATCAGTATTTCATCTGCAATGTAGTTGTATGCGACGTGTACGACCTGAATCTGAAATGTTTTTCGGTGACTTATTTAGCTTGTCGTAGTGTTATCTCATGGTGTAGAACAAATAGAGCTATAATTTTGGTTTCAACATAAAGCCCAATCTGTATGTCAGATGGTGCGGGAGTAGAATTTCAGTTTTCTGCACATATATTCTTGATACGGCTTTTATTTTTTTCAGTAGACATGGTACAAACATTGAACTTTTATTACCTGCATGACTATGACTACGACTTGGTTTGAAAAGTGTTAGCAGCACTGCACTTATTATGTATTCTAGTAGCCAGCTATTGCTTTCCGCTGAATGACTTTTTTTCTACTGCCTACAGAAACAATAGCGTGGAAGTTTTGGCTACCTCCTGAATTAATTGAACTCAAAGAAAAATTATTGCATGTTTGTAAACATCAAGAAAAACTAAAGACGTAGCTATATGTATTTTCATCATGCGTGGCCATAAAATACAAAAATACCTCAACAGCCCCTTCATCCCGTTATATTATTTACATTAGATTAGGGGTGTGCGAATATTCGAAATTTCGAATATTTTTCTAATAGTGTTTGCTATTCGATTCGATTCGCACTGGAATTTTACTATTCGAACTATTCAAACTTCCCAAAAACAAACACAGTCAACGCCCGATTGAAAGTCACCCCTTCAAATTTTTAATATGCTTCACCTCATTACACTCTCGTATTGCGGCAAAGCTGCCTTTCAAGCTCCGTCACGGTCGAACTGCCAAGAGACAACGTCCGATTGGAAGTGATCCCAGATTTTCAATATGCTTCACCTCATCACACCCCGGTATTGCGGCAAAGCTGCCTTTCAAGCTCCGTTACGGTCGAACTTTGTCAAGACACAGTCAACGTCCGATTGGAAGTGGTCCCTACATTTTCAATATGCTTCACCTCATCACAGCCTGGTATTGCGGCAAAGCTGCCTTTCAAGCTCCCTGCTACGGTCGCAAATATATTAACTCAAAAAAACGCTGGTTCCAACATTGAGATGAAAGATGTGGCAGAGGTGGAGGCTCAATTAATGCTGTTTTGGACCTGAAATTTGGGCAGGAAGTCCGAAAAATCGGAAGCCGAAGCTTTTTAGCATCCAAAATTTCAGATGTTCTTATATATCGACGTCTATGGGGCAGATTTGGAACTCCGGACTTGAAGGCAGCACACCTTTGTCCGCCACATCAGTTGGGCTTCCACAGAAGTTGAAAGAGGAGGAGAGGCTGAGGAAATGGCATCTTTGCCTATCATGTGTAAAGTGTTGTCGGCAACACTTTGGTTGCACCAAATCATGTACATAAATAGAATTCGGCCTCTACATTGCACCCCGCCAGTGCTTCATCAACCTAGCGAAAAGAAACATTTTCATGTTGCTATCTCATAAGAATATGCTTAGGAATCCTCTCTAACTTTCTTTTTCTGCAATTTCACTTCGAAGTATTCGAAAAATATTCTAGAAACATTCCGAGAAATATTAGAAAAATACTCGATTCGATTCACACTCACACTTCAATATTCGAATTCACTTCACACCCAAAATTTTGCTATTCGCACAGCTCTACTTCAGATACTTTAAGTTGGGGGTTTTCAGACTGGGTTCCACAGAACCCAGGAATTCCGTGAAGGGCATTTTAGGGTTTCGCAAGCGATCAGAACAAATGCAACATGCTCTTGTTTTACCCCCATTAACAACTAATTTATTAATTTAGACAAGAAAATTTGCATTGCATTTTGCACTTAACGAAGCCATGCACACCACATCCGCACATCAGGAATTTGAGAAGCGAGCGACACTTGTGGTAGCGGAACTAAAGATCATAACAGTAGCAGGCGCCATGAAATTCGACGCCATTTGTGGACCCGCGGGAACAGAGCATGCAAAGTGTTGGTAATTCATATTCACGAGCAGAGTTTGTAACACATGTGCAAGAATCGATTCAGAAATTCTGCAAGCCGAGAGACGGAAGATGATACTGGCTGTTTAAACGGCATTAACAAGCACATGCAATGCGTTATTTGTGGCTCACGGCACGTCAGCGCTCGCGTAGCGTAGTTTTTATACCCGCTGATTTGCCACTGCACTACGTCAGTTTTGTAATCAACGTGCAAGTGCTTTCATACGCGTGAAAGGAATCACTTCATACCAGCTGTGGCCTGCACAAATATTCAGGCTTAGCCTCACGACCAGTGTACCTATGGCCATTTCAGAGTGACTAGCATGCCTTTTTTTTGCAAGAAATAAAATGGGCTTCTGTATGTCCAGTAGTTAATTTGCGCGAACACATTGTTTACGGCACATGGTAAAGCATACAGTGTATGGTCAGCGGGCAATTTACGTCTCGTGGAGCAACCCGGGGGAGTGGGGGAGAAGGAACCGCAAGTCTATATAGATGTCAACCCCCACTCCTTGTTCACGATTTTACTCATGCTAAAGGTGCATGACTAAATAGGGGCTCTATGGCACTCCGGAGAAGCCATTGGGGTTCTCCAAGGCCAGAAAGTTTGAGAATGCCTGCTTTAAGCAGTTATTGATATATTTGATCGTCAGATATAGGAACTGTCTTTCTGCAAAAATATGGTCATAAAAATACAAAGGAAAGTGCTCAGGATCATGGAGAGCTTCAATTAATGTAGATCAATTTCCTAAGAGTCGTGAACTCAGCTCAACAAGGCATTATTTTTTTTATGCATGTGCCCTAGAAGGCACTTGCCTTTAATCTATGCCTTTGTACCTTGAGAAACATGCAATGGATTGGGTGCAGAGAATTGTAGACAACTAATGAACAAGTATCTACTTGTGCTGTTTGTCCCACACATTTTTAAACAGCTTCTTTGAACCCTGCTTTGACCTTACTTAGCTGCAAAACAAAGTAGCAAATGTGTTGGCATAGGGAGTTCATTGCATGAACCAAGGTACAGTACAAATGCAATGCATTTTAGATATAATGGCATTTGCATCCTAATGATTAATGCCTACTGCAGTGATGTAAATTTGTCACATTTTTTGGACAAGGTACAGGGGGTGATCAAAAGTTCCCAGGCCATGCTGCCATAGGATTACTTTTGACAACCCCTGTACATCAATCACTCCCATGGTGAGTTCAAAATACAATACAGCAGCCTGAGTAACATTGTTTTACAGTTCACTTAACATTAAAGTTGTATTTTAAAGGGCAGTAATTTGATTTTATCACATCAAGCAGCTGTAGTTAGGAATGCAGGGGTAGCAAGTCCACATTTATTACATACATACATACAATAGAAACCATCTAATGCAATGTTTAAAGGACCACAGGAAAAATTAGCAATGGCCAGGAAACGTACACAGCAGTATTTATGGATGACCACAAGGCTTTCAGCAACATTGTAACAGAAAATGCCTCAATGAAGAATATTTTATTGGCATTTTACTGCGTTACTAATCATCCTGGCGATACAGACTTCTGCATTGCAGTTTGAGTTTGTTAGTTGTTAGGGGGCAAACAAGGTCAAGCTACATGTAAAACTGTTCAGAACTTTTCATCCTTTCTTTACAATATTCTCCTCATGTATATCACTTGTGCTTACCTTTGTTGGTGCAGCAAGAGCAGCCCCATGGTCAAGAAGAAGAGCAGCCACTTCGTCTTGACCCTCACGGGCTGCTACATGCAGAGGAGTGTAAGCATCCTTGGTGGGAGCATCCACTGCAGCCCCATGCTGCAGGAGCAGTCCCACCATGTCAGCATTTCCTAGTCGTGAAGCTATGTGCAGTGCTGTCTGCAGTTCCTGCAAAATGCAGAGCACATAATTCCATGACCCTTAACACTGATCAAGGAACAGCACGAAAGCCGACACTTGTAGCGATTACAAACCCTGGCTTTGGCATCCACATGTGCCCCATTGCGAAGGAGAATGCGAATGATGTCCGTCTGGTTGGCACGGGCAGCCAAGTGCAGGGGTGTTTCTCCCCTGACGGTGGGGATGTCTGGATTGGCTCCATGTTGAATCAGGTAGATGACAATGTTCATGCAGCCCATGAATGAAGCCACATGCAAGGGTGTCAGCCCGGACTATACGAAAAAAAAAACAGGAGACGATGTCTTCAAATAAAGAACCAAAACACTTGTTTGAGGTCATTGAGACGAAATGCTAACCTCTGTGGTTGCCTCGATGGAAGCACCATGCTTGAGGAGCAGCTCAACTACCTTGATGCGATTCTTTTTGCATGCTATGTGTAGAGGAGTAAATCCATTCAGGGCACGTGCGTTGGGGTCTGCTCGGCGGTCCAGCAGTAGCTTTGCTACTCCAACATGGCCACAATGTGCAGCCACATGAAGTGCTGTCAGGTAGTCCTAGAAGTTAAATTAACACAAATAAGCATGGGAATATG
The DNA here is from genome assembly GCF_013339695.2 of Rhipicephalus sanguineus. Taxonomy (NCBI): domain Eukaryota; kingdom Metazoa; phylum Arthropoda; class Arachnida; order Ixodida; family Ixodidae; genus Rhipicephalus; species Rhipicephalus sanguineus. Next base: position 206,336,610 of record NC_051176.1, on the reverse strand, counting down.
GTAGACTAAGTAGGCAGAGTGGACTTGCAGCAATACCTCCATTATTTCTCTCTTGAAGAACAACAAATACGAAATTAAAACCCGGTTTTAAAATACTATTTACCAGCTTTGATTCAAGCACTACTTTCACAATACTAACAATACATTAACTTCATGAAATATAAGAGCCCTGAACCATTTATGACGAACTGTTCAAATCAGAGTACTGCATGCAAAAACTTCAGCCTGTACGGCCATACAAAATAAAATCCTAAGTGCACCTTTTAGTTTTTGTAAGATTCTATGCCTAAACACAGTAGGATGGGCCCAGCAACCTTTTAAAATTATGTAGCAAAGACAGATCGCACAATGAACCTTGAATGCTTTATACACAACACATTCATGTATGAAGACCTCTAGAAGTCAACCGCTATTAAGACGACACATGCAGCATCATGACACAAGTCAAAGGCCCTGCTACATTCCAAAATTTCCTGCTCCGGCAGCAACCTATTAATTAGCATTTTCATCATCATCATTGTCATCACCAGTGAGATCAACATACCAAGCTATCCAGACAGAACTGAATACGCATAAGAAAAATCACAGAGGACAAGAAACTTTGCTTATTTAATTAATTCAAATTTGTCTAAACAAAACAACAGTGACGAAAATGGTTCCAGGCAATTACAAGCTTGTGTTATCTTTGGGCAGTACGTAATGAAGCAACGGTGGCATAGGGGACGTTATTTGTAGTTTTTAACAGTAGCCTTTAGGTAGCATGGGAAAGTTCATTGGTCAGCTGCCAGTTTGCAAATAGATCATGTGCTACTTGACACCATTTGGCGAAAAAACAGTGTTCCATACTGTTTCATGAAATGAAGTGCCACTCGTAGCCAGCATGGCTACGAGTGGCACTGGTTACCACTCCCAGGTATTACATGCACAGAAATACCTAATAAAGTGTACAGGGGAACAACCGCCATTGTAGCTCAATTGGTAGAGCATCAGACGTGTTATCCGAAGGTTTTAAATTCAGTCCCTACCGATGGCAAGTTGTTTTTCCGTCCACTTTAATTCCTTTCCATTAATATCACAATTACTACACTACAGTTGAAAACTACACATAATATCCACTATGCCTCCTTGGCTTCACTATCTGTTGGCTTCATTACATCGTGTCTCACAAAGAAACGAGCCCTTGATCACTTCCCCTTCTTTCGTTCTTTGGGCAGTATGTATTTTCAATGCGACTCCGGTGGAGTGGCTAATAAGTCAAATAAGTGTTTTCTTTTCTTCATAGTAAGTCATTTCATGTTTCTTTTTGGGAACCATAACAGTGAGTATTTAGAGAGTGTAGCAATCACATGAGCTCATACAGAAGGACAACAGCAGAAAATCAGGTGTTTTACCACTATGGTACCACTAGAGCTTTAAGGCTGGTAAATAGCCTAGTAGAATCATGGTAACTATTTTCTTGAAGTCAACATCAGAAGACACACTGCTGTCTTGGTGGTCAACAGCAAAAGGTGCAATACCTTTAGCACAATAACACTGTAATTTCTAAATAATATTCAATCCCAACCTTTAAGGCAAACTTTCACCTTATATCAAACACAATGAACAAACATAAGAAGTTGCAGCTACTATACAGCACCCTGTGACTAAGCATGTGCCTAGCTGCAATGCACTTTCAAGTCTCATATTATTCCATTTCCCATTAATATAAATACCAACAAGGTTCTACTGACTGTACTTACTGTCATAATAAATCACCTAAATATGGGTTTTTTTCTAGCGGATGTAGACTGATAAAAAGAAATATTAATGTGCAAGACATCAATACTTACAACGGTGACATCATCCACTGGAGCCTTATGATAAAGTAGGATGCGAGCACTGTCTACATGGTCACCTTGTGATGCCATGTGTAGAGGAGCAAGGCCATTCTGCACAGACAGAAAGAAATGATAAGACTACTCAAGGCTTTTTAAAGGGCCCCCCACCAGGCCCCATTGAGAATTTTTGCTAATTATCGGAAGTTGTAAGGTACCATTTCGGGAGCGTTTCACCAGAAGAATTTTCCAAATAGGTTCATTGGACACGTTAGAAAAAAGTGACCTGTGCTGTTACCATGCAGAACTACCAGAGCATCGGCTAGCGTGCGCAAGCGCCGAAGCTCCCTAGCGTTCGCTGAAGTGCCAGAGGAGAGGGAGCATGTCATGTTGATGTGGAGAGCCCGACCTACTTTCCTTTTTCCTTCTCTTTCTACTTTAATTTTTGGCACACTTGCAGCGGCGGCATTGCATGCTCTGCATTGCACGAAGAATTGCAGTCATGTGACACAGTCAGTAAAGTTCTACAGTCGGTCTGGATACACACATGTGCAACTCCGAACTGGTTGTGGAAGTTAGGAGTGCCTGCAATGAAGGCATGCATGCATGTTACCTTTCACTCTCTTTCAGGGCACGGCTCCTGCAAAAGGAAGGGTGTGTGGCCTTCCGTCTTAAATTTCGACCGCTTCGGTACCAAGCAGGTGTTTCATAATTTGCAAGAAATAATGCCCACCGAGCAATCTATTCACCACGCTTGTTTGTCTTAAACGATACCTGGTGAGGGGCCCTTTAAACGTAGTGCACTACTATTGAATACAACTAGCTACACGTCTCCTGGAATTACATCCTGTTCTCCTAAGTGACACAACCTCACTTTTTTCTAAAGTGGCTAGCGAGTGAATATTCTTCTGAAAATGTGATGGGTCCAATGCCAATGCCATCAGTTTGTACCTTGGTCTTGGCTGTAATGGGAGCATTCTTCTCAAGCAGTTGCTCAACTACTTGGTCATGGCCACTACGGGCTGCGCAGTGCAATGGTGTTAGCCCATCCTGCACCAAAAAACAACATATAACAGCACATGAAGGTGACACTTTTAGTTGTATCATATAGTATATTCACAGAAGGCACAAAATATACCATAGGTGAGGAAGTTTTATACAAAACGAAAAAAGAAAAAAACATGAGTTTACTGTTATTCACGCCCCACTTTTGTCACTAGAAGACATCACTAAGAGAGAGATAAGATTCTTTAATGAAATGCCCGGAGAGGTTAGCCTGGTTTGTCGCCTGGCTTGCTACTCCAGGTGTCGGGTGATTATGGTATATACAATGATCACATATACACCATATACACACAAATAGTACATACAGTCACAAACACACATATATACATAAGAAGAGTCCTTCACAGGCTTTGGTTAAGCTGAGTGTTCCTCAAAAACGCCAACAGCGCTTTTGTGCTGCGCATCGCACAACTGTTGTCTTGCCACGGGCCGAGAAGGTGCCGCAGCTCCAAGCTCGTGCCGCGTTGCAAATGAAGTGCCTCCTTCAGAATCTGTCGTTCTGCGTCGTATTGGGAACAGTCGCAGAGTACGTGCTTTAGGTCTTCCCGAGTGTTACATGTGGTGCACATGGGTGAGTCCGACTGCCTGATCTTGTGCTTGAAGTATTTCGTGTAGGCAACGTCGAGTCTCAGCCGGTGAATGCAAGTTTCATCTTGTCTGGTTAATCCCTGCGGCACATGAAAGCTACACGTCGGGTCTATTCTGTGCAGCGGTCCATACTGGTTGTTCGCATCGCTCCATATTGTTCTCTGCAGATTACGCGCGAACGCAGACACCAGAATCGCTGCGTCTTTTCTTGAAAAAGGAATTTCAATTTCCTCAGATGCTGTGTCATGCGCAGCTCTGGCAGCGGAGTCAGCTCGAACATTCCCTTCGATGCCGCAGTGAGCGGGCAGCCACTGCAGTACTACATCGTGGTGTAGTTCATGAGCATTATTGCCTAGGCAGCGACAGAGACATGTAATGGTGTGCATCACAATTTTGTAGGAGAAGAGGAGCACCACTTCAAGGAAATATGGTAGTAGGATAAAAGGGTATTCAATCCTCTGGCATTGCGTTCCACTGTACTTATTTTTATCAAATGCAGTCCACCAAAACTAACTGAATCAACAGTATGTGCATAAACATCTTTTGTTTACCAGAAGCAGTTTAGAAAGCACATAAAGGTTCCCCTTTACGAAGTGATGGGATGCTTTATGAAGTGATGGGATCAACACTGAGTACCAAACCCACTAAAAAATACTTTCCTCCCGATGTGCTAGCTAACGAGAATGCTGATACTGAATTTAAGAAAAAAAAATGTATTACACTAAATGCTAAAGCAATGCAATAGACAATGCATTTATTTCACACACCACACATATAAAAAGCAAAAACGTTCAAATTATGACACGTGCAAGCATTTGTGCGTGCCTTCATGCACCCATTCTATCAAATTAAAACAGCCACCAAACAATGAACTATCAGTACATCAGAGTCAATGAAGGGCCCCATGCACCAATGAGACCAACAATGCCAGAGCAGACGCAATAGTGCATGGTGTGTTTGTGGATAGCGCACAGCCTGCTCTCCTAGTTTCTGGTGCTAACACCATGTTTGAGAGTGAGAAACGACTGGAACCAGCAAAGCGTAGCCTGTTGAGACAAGAGCCATCTGATATCGAGCTGACGGACCTCCTTACCACTAAAGTGGCCTCCCCATAAGCTATTTACAGTGCGCACGCTACCGTGCCACTCCTCTCTCGTATTGTTTCAACTTGGACGCTCACCAAACATCCCCCCATAATGATGTATTAAATGTCTGTAGTTTTGTCTTACGTCATCCCACCCCTGCCCATGCCCATGTCCTTTCAAATAGTCAACTTGGTGCACTACTTCCTTGCTTCTTTATGTACGTGCACTGCATGATCCAAAATAAACTTCAGCTGCTAATCAGTGCTTGTATTGTATCTTTTTCCCCATCCCGATTTAAGGTGCATGCTTTTCAACTATGCAAGTATGAAGCAACTAGCCCAGCAACATGTCCTACTATAATTCCAGCTCTGGCTGCTTGGCATCATGCTGTCCCATAACAAAGCACATGACTTACCCTTGTGGAGGCATCAATTTTTGCTCCCTTTTCAAGCAACAACTTCACCATGTTGCTTTTTCCCCATTTTGCAGCCACATGTAAGGGTGTTATTTGGTGCTGCAAAAAAGGTGCATCAAGGAGGTGTCAGCATAAAACAAGTGAGTCATTTCTCTAGATAACAAGCTGTCATTGCATCACCCCTACCCTGCATATACTGCATCATAATGTGTGTTTGTGAAGCAGCACACTGAACAAGACAAAGTGGAGAAAACAAGGAAACAAAACAGTCGAACAGCCAACTTCTGAAAGATCAACCACAGCAAATGGGATAAATTAGTTTGAGTAGGTCAATGTTCAAATTAGAAGTGTTGAAAAAAGCATTACCCTTTTTTCGACTTTTGAAGAGCCTTTTGCAAATTTTTAGGGAGAGGCAGGCTGAATTCACCAGTAATGAGCTAATTTAAGCTCAGGGACATCGAGGGATACTGATACCGTTTGGAACCACTAAACCGCTTGGAACCACTGAACAATATAATAAAAGAAAATGAGAAACAGCATTTCAGTTCTTTAATATCTATTCACAACTCCTACAAATCCAATCATCGTTTTGTCCAATCATCGTGGCGCATGGACGCCCCAGTGCATGTAGGTGCGGTTTGTAGAAGATGCCATATGTTTAATACGTTTTACTGTGCCTGTTTCCTTTCCCTTAAAAAAAGGCCAAGAAGCCACCTTTCCTTTCGGAGCCTTATACAAATATACATGGTCAACCAATGTTACAGGAAATGCATGCATGGCCACTTGGCTTGTAAGCTTTATGTGCCCAAGGCCCATATTCACAAAAACCTCTTGCACAAGAATTGTTCCTAAGAAAAAATTTGCAGCTAACCTTGACGATAGATATATTATTAGCAAAGGCAGCCAGCTAATGGCAAAGAGCCCTAACAAACAAAAACCTAAGTCAATTGATTCTCGGATTCTTACCCATGTTACTTGGAACCATTGACTGCCCTAACTTTAGGAGTTTAAAGAGCAGTCAACGTTGCTGGTTGTCATCATAGACTCTGACAGCAACGACTAAGAGTTGTTACAGAATAAATCACGATGTGCCAGCCCGGCTTCTGTTATTGCTTTTGTAGACATTTAGCAATCTGAGACCTGCTCTGCACTTTTAAGCCTTAGTGAAAAGAAACTCGGAGTATGTTGATTCAGCAGGACACACTCGACTATGCTACACTGAAGATGAAAAGCCACATACTGCCAACTAGGCGGCATTGTTATAGGACAATATAACAGCTACGTTCAACTTAGGCATCTTTTACCATCACTAAAAATTAGCTTTCATGCCTTTCCTGTCGCACATGTCACATAGGCTATGCACATCTTCATTTGATATTATATGCATCTGTGCAAATTTTTAAAGTGTTTATAGTTATAATGCTGAATGGCTAAAATGTTGTTTTACCTGATTATTTACAACACTTAATACACACTTTTAAATTCCTAACAATCGAGCATCTAGCCATGAATTTCAACTGCTTCTGCCTGAGCGCCGTTAATCTACAAATCACTAAAACCTATTCAAATAAAACCAAACACTACACTTAGCAGGATTCAAAAGCTTTTACCCAGCCGAAACAGCCCAAATACAAGAAAACACTCTGAAATGCGCAACACCCCAATGACATACTGGTGCTGGGATATTGGTGCAATATTTTTTTAATGAACATTAATTTTAATAATTTCTTGATACCTTTCACGGTGAACGAAAAGAAATTTTGATATAATACTTTATCAGTCTAAACAGATTAGTATTCCTTTGATATCCCTTCAAAAACAAAAGTCATGAGTTGCATCTTAAAGCTTAAAGCTAAGTAAAACAATAAATTAGTTTATACTGATAAATTCTACCCTGAAAATTTTAGTGTCATTAATTCCACCACCACAGGTTAGAAGATGAGGAAATGAATGTCAAATGTTGCAGTTTTAAATTTCCCGCTAAAATCTCCTATGGTTACATCATGAATTTCATAGTATTTTTTTTATATTTTGGCCACATTGGCTAGATGAAGTTTCCTTAAACTTGGTACGTCAAGTCTCTGGCTCCTTCAGAAGACAATGTAATTCATTTTTACCAATCAAGAACTACATAGACCCTAGTAGAGCCATCATAATCTGAAAATGTGGGTAGCATCACCACCCAAATTTTCATTTTGTGCATTTCCTCCCTCCCCAAGCATCTTCTCGCAGCAAGCATGGTGTTTTTGGTATCGTGAAAGAGTAATTTACTAATACAAGAAAAATTGTTTTTCTCTTAAGTGTCCCTTTAAAGTACCAAACTGTGTACCCATGTGTAAACCCACACACGAACATAACTCATTTTGCTCTTTCCGGAACTTCCAAGCGCACCACATGGTACTAAAATATAATTAGGATTTATAGACACTTTGGCAGATAGGAAATGCATATTCAGATTCAATTCTGTGCAAATACAGTGGTTAATTTTTCCCCACAAGTGCACCATCTGTACCACATGCATCTAATCAATGCGACGTATCAAATAGACACCCCTTATCTGGAAAGGAAAAATCTCACAGGTACTTCTGCATACAAAGACATGCTTTGCAGGTAATAATAGAGATAATAAATAGCATGCGCATAAATAAAAGTGCAAAAAATACAAGATGGACACAAAGAATGCAAACAGGAAGTGAACCGAAAGAGCCCATAGCAGCTGAGCTAGTGTCTAAGCAGGTACAAGGTTTAGTTTAATACCACTGTGGTCTCTGAAGTGCATCACTTTAAGCTACTAGCTATACAGTCATGCTGTACCACCTTACAAGTGCAAGCAATGCTTATTCTGTCCTTTTTACCTTCCACAGCTTGGTCACCTTTTATCCATGTATTTCAAGAGATACACATCACTAACCTCCTTTCTCTCCCTACCGCATTTTCTGGTGTATAAGATGCACCTTTCTTCCGATATTTTCGCTGGTGCTTCTTATATAACGGTGCACCTTATATACGCAAAAAGTCATGCGATTCTGCGAGACCAATATGTCCATATTTCATTCGCAAGTACGATAAACTGAGCAAGAGAGCATTTGTAAAAAGATATCTAATCTTGTTATAACAATGAAGAGGGTGTGGTCTTAACTTAGATGTGAGCTACTTGCTATTCAAGCAGTGCGGCGACCACGGAGATTACGACTGCACAACAAAAGCCACCACCGTCACGCGCTTTATTGTACTGTTCGAATCGTTTGTTCTTAAACAAAGCATTAAACCCATGAAACTGAGGCAATAAATAAAAAAGGGCACCACAACGTTCAATAGTAACGTTGTAGCACCCACAATAACAGTTGCAAAAGCGAAAGTACCACTTTTTCATGTGAGACATTGCTGCAGTCTAGCAGTAGTTGCAGCTTCCGGCTTCCGGTCACCATTTACATTTTGTATGCGTGAGTGTAGGTGTCAACCGTGCGGCGTATTCATTGCTTATGTATTCCTGCCATGCCTCATAATGCCGTAGAGGCAACGCCAACGATGTGCTTCAAAGTATTTTCAACACCACATAAAAGAGTTACCCAGAGGCCGACAACGGCAACCCAGCGATGCTGCCAACCGAGGTGGAAGAACTTTTGACAGTGGGCCGGAGGATGTGGCTTTGAATCCAGTGGAATATATATTGGTTTTCTGCGCCTTAGGACAGCGTTATTTACAAGTTATATACTGCTGCTTACAGATATTCAGTGCAGTGCGTGACTACGCATTTTGCAAGGAATGTACTCTGCGTGCGTCGTTGTGTTTTATCGTGTTGACAGAGTTAAAAATAGATGCATCTTATACAAAGGTGCATCTTATATATCATTTTGTACCGCGAAGTTAACAGGTAACATAAAAATGAATACATGTGTAATTAAATAGTGACTACTGCATTCTACTAAGTGCACTAGCTGGCATAAAAGCATTCTGCATCTCTGAATTGTGTGCCACCACAGAAAATTAGAATCCAGACAGAATCCAGCCCGAGTCATTTATTTTTAAGGTAACCAGCCCTTATTGTTCATCAAACTACACATTTTAGAACATTAAATGATCGCATCTGACAATGAGCAGTCAAATGTCAAATTTTGCAACTTCTAAAATAGTCAGAAGAAAAAATTAAGGCAAAGGTTTAAATAAAAACCATAAAAATAGGGTGCTCATAATGCAAAAGTTGGACAATACAGCTAAGGCATTATCATTCCTTTTCGTCCTGACAAGAGAAAAATTGCCATGAAAGCATTGGACAAAGCATCAATTGGGTGTACTTACCTTAGCTGGAAAGTTAACATCAGCTCCCTTTTCCAGTAGGAGAGATGCAATGTTACTGTTGCCATAATGAGCAGCTATGTGAAGTGGAGTGAACCCACTCTGTAATATCAGAAAATGTGAACAAAAACAGTGTTATTGGGCCAAACATGAAGCAGTAGATTCTGTAATGAGCAGGAAAAGGGAAAAGAAAAAAAAAGGTTCTGTTTCATTGTTGCTGTTGTTTTTTTCCTTTCCCTTTTTCTCCTGCTTTTTTACTCACGTCAGCTATAGAAAATATAAAAACATCCCTTTAAAGTAAACTCATGTGTTTTCTTTTTCTTTTTTCTGTCTTGCTTAATGTAAGCAATGCCTTCAGCACCTTGTATCCTTAGTGCTTCAAAAACAGGAAGTGTAAGAGGCACTTCAGATTCTCTCTTTCCACAGCATCAGAGTACACTCAGGACAACATAAATCTAGCAAGGTGCCACAGCCGTAGTTCTGGTCGTATGTGCAGCCATATGATAAAATTTTTTTTATAATGTGATGTACTAATGGTATACCTATCTTCGTCAAAGATCTTTAATGAAGATAGTTCCACCCATCAAAAAGTCGACCACCCTGTCTGAGGCACTAATTCCTGTTTAGACCACCTATATATCACATTGTGCTTCCATCAGTAGGTCCTCACCTGTAGTTTGGACGACATTTTCTTTTGTAGGCACTACACGCAACAGGTTCTTAACAGAGGTCCCATGAACTACACGAAGTACATCTGCATTTTACCGAAGATAACCTTTTGGGAGCTTGACATAGCAGCACATCAGCTTAAAGGATAAATGACACAATTTTGAGGCACCCCAAAAGGGACATTTCTCGTTTTCATGATAAATACACTATCAACCCTCTCCATGGACCGGAGCCAGACAACACGTACAAAATATCTTGCCTTGATTTTAAAGTTTTCGTCCCCCAGCATCTGCAAGTCAGCCCCACCGCAATGGACATTATCACGACCAGTCAACACAGTTCACTGGGTTTACGAAGTCCGCGTCCTGCATGCAGCCTAAATCGCAGAGATTGGTGTCGGAGTCGCTGGACGACAATTCACTCATCGTTGTTTACGTGAACCACGTGCGACTGACAGCAAATGACAGAGCTGGTGCTAGCATTTCGTGAGTTGCAGGTCTTCCCATGACGTCAGACTTGTGTTGCTATGTCATTGTGAAGCCACCCCCTCGATACCGAAGCCGAAAGTGCTTCTTAAGGTAGCGGTATTAAAAATATATTCAATGCATTCCCAAGCACTACGACACTGTTTTTATGGTTCTCAGCACCCGTGTTTTTATTTAGAGCAAAAAGCAGAAAATTTTTAAATTTCGTGTCAGTACTCCTTTAAGAGGACATAAGAGCCTTTCCGCAATACTTGAAGGCGACTTGAATGTAGCTATGATGCCCCATGCTTGTGAATGGTCCAGACTCAAGCCTTCAATCTCCTTCTACCTTGTTCCACTTCCCAAGGTTAGGGTAGCAAACTGGGAAGGCAAGTCTAATCTCCCATCCTTCACTCCATTCTCTTACTCTACTTATGGCGGATTTCTGAGGATCTCCACTGGACATCCATATGTCCAAAACTGTCATGCCAACGGATGTCCATCGGACTTTCAATGCCCACTGGGAACCTAATATTTTAAAAGTTTCCCATCTTGTCTCAACTGACGTTAAGACTGCCACTCGGGGATATTCATATGCTTTTGTAATGACAATACTTTTACTACATTATTTTGTGTGATGCCAAATGAGTATGACTAATAGTGTTTAAGCGCATAACCAGATGAGGACAGCAAAGAACAAGTGAGAAACACGCAAGACACGCGTGAGTCATATCTTACCCACATGCCCAGACGGCCACATTAGCCAAATAAGCACATCTTTCACAATGGCTGTCTTGTGATCATCTACACTGGCTCACCACACTGTGCCTTTGAAGTTATGTGATATGAATGAATCACAGAAAATAAGACTTTTACTTTAATACTTATGCAACAGCAAAATGAAATGATGTTAGAGATTGAAAAATAAAAGCGTGCAACCAGTGTTTGTTTATGATACAGCAGGAACTTGGAGATATCACTGTGGACTGTCTAGCCATGCAGTCACTTTATGGTTATGCAAGACTGCCATGTGCATTCCTGCATCTGTTCGTTACCAGTCCCGGATTATTTACCTTGACCTAGAATTCTGACTTTCACTACGGGATTTACTTTAATATATTTTTCAAAAAAAAAAAGGAGACAGCTTACCAAAGCCCAGAACTTGACTTTTATATCCGATATGTATTAGATAAAAGCATCACTATACATATGAAGATTATTCTTGCATAGACACAATGCATAAGTTGGCAATCATGAGGAAGCTGGGCCTGTAGTCACGAAAACATCTTATGCTAGAATTGTTTGTAAGAGAAAATTGCGGGCAATCTGCATCCTGGGCATATCATTAACAAAGGTAGCTGGCCAGTGGAAAGGAACACTTGTGAATGAAAAGCTTTGTGAATTCAGCTCCAGATTATTATAAGTGATATATGGCACTTGTAATAACCTGTTTTACATTATAATATTCCACTAGAGTTGAACCCAGATATACTGAATCTGAAAAAAATCCAAGACCAGTTCAATGTGTTTGTTATTTCATATAAGAGGCCACTTCACTGCATGAAAATTAGTTGTTTAAGCTATAAGTATGCTTCACTGCATCGCATGGCAGTATCACAGTAAAACTTACTAAAGCAAATACATACATCATTATGGAGCACAAATAAAACCCTGCTGAAGCATGACTCGTTTCGCTAGTTGGTTGAACAGTGGTGGTAAAAAGAGCACATAAAATGGCAACATATGGTGCAAAACACACACCATGAAGACCTTTGTGTTGTCGGTCCTGTCACGTCGTTGCCATTTTATACACTTTCATTCCTGTTACAAAGACCTTAGCTAGGCAACCTGTGTATATCTTGAGCTATACAGCTTGCTCATTTTTCTTCCATGTCATATAATTTTCTTCAGATTCAGCACCTTGTTTCAGTGATGTTCAGATACAACACTAAAACAGTGCTGTTTCGTCAGCATGAGCATCACCAACGCGAGAAGCGATTGCAGTATCAGTAGGAAAATCAAACTTTCAGATGCGCAGCATGGTGCAGCTTTTGATGTATTGATAAATGGAGGTAAGCATTTTTCAATATGCCCATTGTACAGTGCTATACCTTTGCATGGGATTTCCAAGGGGTCATAACAACTGTTCGATGTAGACAACGGTTCAATATACCTGGGTTCAAATGTATGAAATTCTACTACATATTTCGCAACACTGTGGGATGGCATGCATTGTGGATGCATTTTACAATAGTGGAATACACTGGGGCCATATTCTCAAACGATCGCAAAAGGTAACAATCGCAAAAGTATCGCCTTTGGTGCGCGCTGATTGGCTATTGAGCAAAACCGGAAAAGTGAGGGCGCCATCTAGTATTTCCGTCGACGTGACGGTGCTCTACAGTGCTCCTGACATGCCTGGAATAAACGAACACACCTTATCGGCATCGGTTGGTGGTGAAGTCTAGCATTTCAGTGACATAGACGGTAGCTTCTAGTTTTCAATCCTCGGCGGATGTGCACAGCATTTTTTACGCTGAAGCATTCAGCGAGCATTACCTTGGGATGTTTTCAGTAATCGTTGTTTGCCAGCGCATGTTTTTTTGTGGTTTGAGCATTCCAGGAACATGAACCATGCGTTGCTCGCATACTTTATAGAGCGCCAGCAACATGTTGAGATGTTGAGACGATGTCGCTGCGGCGGCACACTATAGCTGAACTCTCTGAGTACGCCGTGTTAAACTCACAACGAAAATACATTTCACACAAAGCTGCATTCTTTCTTTAAATATTATACTGTGCATTAAACAATTGCACAAAAAAATGTTGAAAGCACTTTCAACACGTCCTGTATTTCAAGTAGCCACAGCCAAGCCTGGCCACTGCGTAGAAGTCAGCATACGCTCGAAAACGTCGCACTTGGGTCGCTCTGCGCTCGTACAGTACACTCACTCCTGTGTTGTGAGACATTCGTAACACCAACGGCCAGTGCAACAATGATGTCACGGGCAAGTGTTTCTTCAGTTATTGAACGCATCAGATCCTACGTCACCAAACGCGATACTATCGCCTTTTGCGATCGTTTGAGAATACGGGCCCTGTAGTCTTTATTTAAGCAAAAAAACAAAAAACAGCCAATACATGCAAAAGAAAATTCTGTGGGCAACAACATAAGTGGTCAGACTTTTGCATTCCACAAAGCTTTCTTTTGCATGGCCATGCACGTTTCAACATTGCAAGTATAAGGTGAAAGTTGTGTAGATGATAGAAACCTTCTGGTAGTCCATACAAAACGTTCAACCACGTGTATAATGTTAAGTAGGCTGATATTTTTTAACTGAGCTCAAGGGCAATAGGCCAATTACAGACGAAGGACAACGCCTTGATTACAGCTGCCTGTCTCCTCACTTACATTTTAGAGTATATCAAACTAAAAGCTATATCAAAGTTTTCCCCTATGCAGAACATCTTTTTAATAAGAAACTGAAACAAAACTGTGCAGAGGACGAAACACGGGTAAAAGAAGTAGACAGTACGAGTGCAGTACTAAAACTGCGCAGTATTGCGCAGTTTTATTTCAGTTGCAATGTCGTACCGACCAGCCCCCCCAATTTCAACAAAGACTGCACCATAAGAAAAGGTGTGCCAAATATTCAAAATAGCTTAGCAGCCAGGTGACAAATAGATGAGACCTTTGAAGTGACATCAGGATTGTGTTCGCTGTGTAGCAGCAGGGCAGCTGCTTTGCAGTCGTCCTTTTTGGAAGCAATGTGCAGGGCTGGTAAGCGAACTTTTCCCCGAGCATCATTCTCGAGAAGAACTGCCACCACCTTGTCATGCCCCTGTTGCAATGCCACTGCCAGGGGGGTAAAGCCATCCTGAAAGCAACAAAACCAATCAGAGCATACCCATTTTTCAAAGTTTCAGTATGCCTTACTTCTGTGGCGAGGCTCTGATTGGCGCCATTGGCCAGGAGGAAACGAACCACTCCATCATGGTTCTCCTGGGCGGCCATGTACAAAGGTGTGAAGCCATTCTGTGACTGCACGTTGACATTGGCTTGCTTCTGCACCAGCAGCTTCACCACCTCCTCTTGGCCTGCCAGCGACGCTATGTGCAGAGCACTGTTGCCTTTCTGCAGGAAAAAAAATGAATAAAAGGGGTAAAGGTAAAAAAAAGGTACCCTTTTCCGAAACTGACAAGCACCTCGAAAAATCATTTTCGCTAATACTGATGATAACACAACTTGTAGTCTGGGTACCGTGTATCTTACAAGCTATAAACTTCCTAATAAATCAGCTGAACGTCATTTCGATAACTGCATGAATGTATACGAAAATATCAAAAATTATGCTCCATCATAAAAATTCATGGCACCTTATTGGGCATAAGAGAACATTTTAATGCTTCTGATGTGCCCAATAAAAGTAAAAAAATAACTCGGTCGAAGAAAATTCACTAGCTGTAATCTTAAATAAAATTTGAGCTCTAGGCCTACCTTCTTAAGGCAGAAATTATTGCTTGTATTTAAAATTCCATAATGAAAAAGATTTTTGAATTAAATTACACTATATACCATAGGTGTAAAAGGGGGGGGGGCATGATGGACCTCACCTTTTTAGTGTATGCTCTGTCACACTAGTAAAGTTTACACTAGCGAGCAAGTGTGCTCTGTCAAAAGCTGCACTTCACCAAATATTGCATGGTAATTTAATAATGATGTTACTATAAAAATGATACATTTTCCCACTTCAAGCACACACCTTGCAGCCAGGATGGTTGTCGTTTTGTTTAAGCTGCCAAGCATTTTATAGAGAATTAACATGCACAAAAGAAATGGACAGAGCTTATTCTTGGTTGCACGTTAGAGAGAGCAATGAAGTAAAAATTAGTGTTTAATACTCAAGATCTATGGCAGCACTTTATCTAGTCAAAAGTTATTTTCAGTACTCAGCTACGGGTAGGCGCACTCTGTTAAAGCGTTTAGAATAGCTATTCTTACTACAATTATACTTCTAATTAGTTATGAAAGGAAAAACTGCATCACTTTTGCTTAATGATCAGTTATAGAGATGAAGTTGTATTTACATGTACAGTTATTATCCTAGAAGCTTCCAAAAGGCTGCTTAGAGGTTTTGACAACCAATTTTTATGTGTACCTTTTTTGTACACATAGTGTGCGTGTGTGTGTGTGTTTGTATGTGTGTGTGTGCATGTGCGTGCACACAACAGAAAGCTTATCAGTCAGAGTATCAAAACCACACAGTGGTAACACGGAAAAAACCACTACTCAAGCAGTGAATGCTTCCATCGTGAAGTACAGTACCATGGCTTCTGTGCAAGTTGGTGTGAAATTGCTTTTTACACTTTCAGTGTCCATTCAAAATTATAATTTCTACCTATATCATGAAGAATATGCTCAATTCTATCTCAATGATCTATAGCGTTTTAATTTCCACAAACATGCCATGACACATTCTATGTGAATGTGAGCCCCTTAGAGAACTTCCAGCACATCATACACTTTTTTATGAGCATTCACAGGGCTAAATTGCCCAAGAATGAACGTGTCACCTCCAATCAAGAAAGGCGTCATTGTTCAACCATATTTCAAGTTTTGCTTGTTATAGGATGTACTGTGCACACTGAAAGTAAATTAAGACATTCAGCAGAAAGAATTATTGAAAAAGAACAGCCTAACAATCTATGCGAATTCTCAGCAGGTGCAAATTCAGTATAATGTAAGCTGTTCAAGAGAAATGCTATAAAGGCCTACAAAGATTTTTAATTTTAACCTTGAGCTGCTCCTGACAGAAATCACTTATCTGCAGAGGTGTACACAAAGACTGTCAGAAACTGAGCAGGCTCTCCAGTGGCTACTGCAGTGCCTGCCCACACTTCCTTCCAGCATTGTTAATAATTGGGCTCTGCAACACAGTAATGTGAGCACTGGGTCCATTTACTATTTCCAAAATTCCTTAATACTTACTTCTATTCTACTACATGTGAGGATTCTTTGTAAATAATAGCAGACATTGTAACAAATGACGAAAAGAGTTTTAGCAGGGCTCAAAGAACAGAACAGCACATAGAAGAAGCACGAGAAGAAGTTGGTGACAAGAAAAAAACATGGTTGGCCTAAAGTAGCAAGGAAGTGACTAGAAACATCTTAAATAGGAATCAGGGAGCTGATGAAAAGGACAGGATAGGACGAAATACAAAACTATCAAGAATAGGAACTCAAAATAATAGGACACAGTAGTAAGACGCAGGAGCTCCCAAGCGATGAGAAATATACACCACAATATGTGCTGCACGAGCGCAATGATATTTTGTCAATACATTTCCGCGACTAATACCATATTAACATAGCAAATAAGAGGAAGAAGGAAAGGAACACTGTGAAATACACATTAACAGCATTTGCAATTGAAAACAAAGAAGTATTAACTGAAGTGATATAGTATCATCAATAAACAACCCTAGCTGAATGATGCCGAAGACATCCAGGATACGTACCTTCGTGGTAGCATTGACATTAGCTCCACGCTTGAGCAGTTCACTAACCACGTTGACGTGGCCTTCCTTAGCAGCCAGATGAAGTGCATTGAGCCCATTCTGCACACAAACGCAACACAATGCTGCTTTAATTCCGTTATGCAACATAATGTGATACTAGTGATTCACTTTAAATATTTCAGATCTGAAAGCTATCTTAGGTATTGGAAGGCACTGTAGCAGGCTTCAGTTTAACTTTGTCCAGGTGAGTTTCTTTAACAAGGACCTATATTTCATTGAACTGTTGATTCTACCGATTGATCTAGCTGCAGTGTGCACTGCAGCTAGATAAGAATTATTTTCATTGCTTCTGTGTTATAGTTGAACTTCACTGTGACAAAGTCCCACCCAACACAAAAGTACCTTTTTTTATATCCAATATTTATGAAAAGCATATATATATACACCAATATCAGTAACACAAACTTCACCATCAAGTCTGCACTTAAGAAGTGCAAGTGTGATGCCTCCAATAGGCCAGCAAAGGGTCTCCTTTCATAATGTTGGAAGTTAGTGCCTGTGTCGTGTGTCCTCTTCTTGTGTCCCCGTTTCTTAGCGCTATTTTCAGTCGTCAGTGGCTTGCTGTGCAAATATGGGGCACATGAGCAGCACTAAGCTACAGGCATGATTCGCATAGTCATTAATGCATAACCGTGCAAATGGTGTGATCCTATCTGACTGTGATGCAAGCTGAAGCCCCTGGTCAAAACACACATGCATGTGCTGAATGTGCCATCTCTAGTTCTTGCGAAGTATTTGAGATACTTGGTGTAAAGATACATATCTTTAGCTGAAAATGAACAAGTATTCACACTGCAATAATGGATACTGACTGAAATCTTTTATTTCAGTTTCATAACATAGCACGTCAAAATAAAGAGTGGCCAACCAAATTCTAGATTTACTTTATCATGTCTGATAATCTGTAATTCTGCATTCTTTATATCAAAGTTTTACATCTAAATACACAAAGCAGCATGTGCCCAAGTAGCTACAGTAAATTCTTAAAGGAACAAACTCACTTAAAATATGGTACAAGCTTCACATACAGCGTGTCCTCCCTCATAATACCCAGGCTTTTAAAGAATGCTAATGTAATCTATGTTTATCAAACAAGAGCAACGAAATTCTCAGTTATCTTGTACTCTCTCAATGGTCCACCATCTCAGTGACATCAATGAAGCTCTAATAAGAACTGGTGGCAAACGTCAGTGCACAACAGCTAATAAATATTGCAAAGCAATGTGTGCTGCTGCAAAGTGAATTATCATGCTGGCAGAGTGACTGAAAGAATGCTGTAAACACACACACACAACCACTTTCCTTTCCCATAACATGGTCACGAGGTAAGAGACAAAATCAAAGATTGTCAATTCTCAGGGAGCTTGAAGGTGACGCCATGACACTGAGCAAGCTAACCATCACAGTGTAATTTTGCACGTTCTATTCCTTCTATCCTACATGCACAAATAGAACTGTGGTGCAATGCGGTGCATGTGTGCAAAAGGTAGTGCAGTGCAAACAAAAAATCTTGTTTGTCAGAACAGTCTAATGTTTTATGACATAAACTTTACCAAAATAAAATAACCATTTAAGAAAACAAACAATTAGTCTTAGCTAATGAAGCAATTACACAGAAGCCAAAAAATACACTGAAGTGCACAAGGTCGCAGCTAACAGCACCAAATTAGCTTTTCACCATGAAAATTACATCAGTTTATTGAAAGTTCAACTAAGCTGAAGCAGCTATTTAACAAGGCCAGGAATCAACTTACTGCATTGCTTGTGTTGATGTCTATACTGCCCTTGAGGTAATCCAACACCTTTTCCAGATTCCCAGCACGAGCAGCCCGTAGGAAGCTGGCGTTGCCATCAGTCTGCGTGAGACATAAAAAATATGTAAGAAAACCTCGTGCATTAAAATAAAGCATATTTATCCATGCTAAAGCGACCCTTGAGAAACACTTGGCAAAGCTTGAGAACTTGACATTTTTAAGCAGAAACCCCATTTTCGCAATTTGACATTTTCAGCATTCTGTCCATAATGAGCCCCCTCACCTGCGCAGTAACCTATAACAACTTCTCATAGAATGTCATATTGATGAAATGGCAAATCTTTTAGTTTTGCATTAGTCTTTATTTAATTTCACTTTATCCAAAACTAAGCAGATTCACAGATATGCACTGCATGCAGCCTCTCCCATTTAGTGATACTGTCTCGCTCTGAAAAACCGTCAACCGCCACTGTCATATGCCTTAGTTGTTTGTTTTGAATATTGAATGCTCATAAATTATGAGCAATTACTGTTAATCATAGACCATGCAGAAGCAGTCTCAAGAAGCCCTAGCATCTGTATGAGGGTTTTCTTTAAACCACATTAAGAACCACCACCTCCACAAACACTACAAAAACGTAATAAGGTAACCTACCTCAATAATAAACTTAAATGCACAGTTCAAATCTATAATCAGAAATAATTGTGGTATAAAAATTATAATTCTTTG
Source organism: Rhipicephalus sanguineus (assembly GCF_013339695.2). Classification (NCBI taxonomy): domain Eukaryota; kingdom Metazoa; phylum Arthropoda; class Arachnida; order Ixodida; family Ixodidae; genus Rhipicephalus; species Rhipicephalus sanguineus. Next base: position 206,317,151 of record NC_051176.1, on the reverse strand, counting down.
AGCATGTGCCAATGAGATGGTCAAATTTTTGCCATCAACACAACGTATTAATGTTCCCACATAAAAATGCTAAGGATCCTAGTTCAGAGCAACCTTTGATCTGCACAAAATTACTCAGCCATAAATTAAGTACTAGATAATATTTGTCTACAATCATCCAATGAGTGCCTCAAGCTAAAATTTCATGCAGCCATATGACAGAATTAATGAAGTAATAAGTATTCAAGGAAAATCTACCTGGATTACAATATACATAGTCCCAATGATAGAATTAATATAAATCAAGCAACAAATCAATTGTAGAGTTTTATAATAAGCCACCAGAGATCAACATAATTTTCCAGACCACGCATACCATCATATAATGTAAACAGTAATAGCAAATTTGTGGAAATGAAAGGGATACTAGCACTTTCAAATTTTGGAAGCAGAAATATTTCAACAAGCTAGCAAAGACCAGTCATGAATGCATCGTGTGAAACACATGCAGAGTTGGTGCTTACATTTCAGGTGTATTAACCATCTGTAGAAAAATTATTCATTATGCAAACTCATCAAACTCACAGATGTGCGGCATAGAGTCATTAACTGCAACTATAAACTATAGTCTCACCACTACATGTGAGCACTCTTCCAACCCTTCGCTGGTGATTTCTGGTTGAGACACAGGCAAAGCTTCCAGGTGAAATGAGCCTCCACGCAGATAACTCACAAAACCAGCCACAGAAGAGAAAACAACATAGATCCATCCATAGAAAGCAGAAAACACACCACTATGCCCTGGATTCTGAGACTCGCCTGCATCCATCTCTGCTGCTAACAAAGCTAGTGCTCATGGCAAACCCACACAACCGAATGCCTCAGGAGCTAGCACAGGGGCAAGCCAGCGATGTCCTTGGGTGGGTACAGCCTCTCTCCTAAGATTCCGTGAAATTGGCATGACTTGAGATTCCACGCCTTTCGAGGGCCTGTTTTTCTCACACGTTGTTCTGCCAGTTTGCTAGGCTTAAAAAGCTATCCCTATTAGGAAGGCAAGGTCTAGTGTAATGACGCCAGTTTTCAAGCATACAAATCACCAAAAGTACACCTGCAAACAGTTTAAAGATGCATAATTGTTACTGATGTCCTAATTATTCAACAGAAATTCACCAGTCTTGACCATGTTCTCAAATCAAGTGCTCTCTGGTGCTAACTGTGGAGACAAGCACTTTGAAGAGCGAGCCAGCGAAAATGTTTCTGTATGTCTACATATGTTTCTCAGTTTGTCATTATGAGGGTTACACAGACACATATTGTACAATATATGCAAATACAGTCACACAGTTCGATTAAACATGACAGATGCCTAAACTTTTAGGCTTGTATCACTGTACACCTGTTAGCTGTTGTGCTGATTTAGGCTTCATTTCGTCATTAGATAATTGCTAGGAGCGAGTGAATATCCAAAATAGTTTAATACAAATTGAATGGTTATTCGTGTTCTACTCATGAATGGTATATTCACGTTTGAGAATCCACTATTCAAACTGTTGATTATTCATTCAGTTTAAATGTACAGGATGCCGATACTAATTGCAGTCGATGTGGAGAAAGATGCAGGCTCTGACTGCCTTCAATGATGCTGCTTTTAGGTCGTACAAGACAGGAGTAGTAATCAGGGATTGATAAAAGAGGCCTTTGTCCTGCACTGGACATCATCATCAGCTTACTTATTGCTAATGATAATGAAGGCAAAGCCAAGGCATAAGCCCCCACGAAACAAATGGAACACAGCAAGACTGTCAGTGAGAGCTTTAAAATGCTGTATCGAACGAGTTACTAGATACAGAGGCATTATGGGTAGGTTGGGGGTGGGGGTGCTTGCCCTGCCTTGGGTTGCATACATCAGCAGCCCTAATTGGTGGCTGCATTTTGTTCTAGACATATAGTATAATGCTGAAGTGAACCTTGCACAAACAAATTCTAAAATTTGATCACAACAATGACAGGCTTGTGTACCTGACTGTCAATGCACAGTTAGTCTGGTTTCACCCCCCCCCCCCCCCGGCAAACGTGAAACCTGGACAACTAGATGCATCATATACCACCAGATTTCAGACTAGTCGGAGTGACATTAACAGCAACTGTTATATTGAACCAGGGGAAAAGGTACAATTATATATTTAAGGGAATTTTTTTCCTTAGTTAAACAGCGATAAAGAGAAGGCCTTAAGTGTCATTTTATGCAATTTATTTATTTCTGTGGCCTTCAGTGCTTGGAATTTTTGGTGAAAAGGAATAGCCAGCATCCTCTAAAGGTGCCAAGATGTCTTAAAATGTGTTATATATAAAAGAAATGTTAGGGAGCAAACTTTTATATGCATACATTTCTATGAAAAGTGTGAGGGGGAAGTATGGTTACGACATTATATCCTTTAGTTCTTTATACTTCACCTCATCATCATGAGGCTTATTTGTAGCCGTCAACATAAAATAATAGGGAGTTTTCGAAAAGGGGCCCCAAACGTTTTGGGACCCCAAAGAAATAGCATCAAGGCCACTGCGCATGCGCAAGACCCAAACAGCGCTTGGGTTTTGCGTTGGGGGACGCTACTTCACGTATTTAGTGGGAGCCCCAAAGCCTGCCCCAAAAGCTTTGGGTCAAACAAACATGACGGCGCCCACTGAAGCGATGGCTCTTGGCCCAGACATGAGTGACCTAGAATAGGGGGAGGAGTGTCCAAAGCGCCACAGACCCTATTCGAAAACTCCTAGCTCCTGCTTGACCCAAAGCGAGCACACGCAAAGGGCTTTGGGGCCGCTATACGGAAACTCCCTAATAATGGCAAGCCATATCAAAAAATAATTTACAACAAAGCCACTCATTTAGCAAACAAACACATCCCCATCACTAATTGTGCCTTCAGATCACTTATTCATAAAAGTCAGCCAAAAGACAGCCAAATAAATGACTTTATCAGAATGTGTTTTAGGTTAAATGGACAATGAAAATCACGCAATGAAAAAGCAAAGTACCATTTTTCTACTCTTAGTTTATCAGCAGGATTGTTCTTGGTGCAACTATTTCCCAAGTCCAAAATACAGATATTGTTGAAGATTAATAATAACTCCAGAAAACCCATGAACTTTAAGAAATATAAGCAATGCCAAGAACATAAATTTTATGCATGCTATTTTGTAAAAGAAGAGCCCTTTTCAGACCATTTTCTTTTAGTGGCCTTTCACCCATCAGCAAAAAAAAAAAAAAACGAATATTGCTTAGCATGCCTCTTGAATTTGTCAGCAGTTGAAAATGCTAGTAAAACTGTTGCACATAAAGAAATAGAATTTACTTTTTTTTTTTTTTCTCACAGAACATAGAATTTTTTAGCTCTATCTCGCTTTGCTACAGTATCATGCAAGGCATTAGGCACATACATACTTTCGGTTCCCACAGGTAAGGACAGATTTATACAAATAGTAATATGCAGGCAAACGACAGTGGAGTTGAAATGTGGTTGGTGTAGTAACACAAAAGTGCATATAAAATAAAATGCACGGAGAGCACTCAAATGATGATTAATGCATGGAACTTAAATTTCAGTATCTGTTTTGCTTACAGTTTCTTTTCCTCTTGTGCAATCAATCACGAAAAAAACTACATAAACTTTCAAATTAATTCTACAACCTAAGGTTTTAAAAATAGTACCTGTATATTGGCGCTAGACATTCCAGAAAATACTAACAGATTGCTTAAATATCGCCTAGAGGTGGAGGCCAGGGGCGTAGCCAAGGGGGGGGTTGGGGGGGTTCAAACCCCCCCCGAAATTTTTCAATTTTGCTTGCGTATATAGGCACGCACTCATACAAACACACGCACGAACACACATAAAGTATGGTTGAACACCCCCCGAAAAAAATTTCTGGCTACGCCCCTGGTGGAGGCTAAGTTACACATCGGGTTTTGGGACAAATCATTTTTCCCGATATCATAAATAACTGTTTAGCCTATTAAACGTCTTTTTTTTAAAGGTTAGTGACGTTTATTATCCCCGGCACCATTCGGAGAAAAAAATAATAAATAATACTAAGCAAGAAGGGAAAGAAAAGATGAAGTCTCAATACTACCCTTATAGGCTTGAAAACAATTTAAATGTTTGAATAATATAAGCTGCGAACGACGCTCCTTGTGGTCAGGTAAGCAGTTGACGAATTGACACCCACGTGCATGCTTTGCAACAGGTACCCAAGCCAAAAACAATACGATACTCCTCTTATCACATTCTAAACAATGTACCGTGCTGAATGCTGCAAGTTGATTGGCAGTGACTTCATGTTACATGCCAAGACAATATAAGTGACAGCGCAGGTGCCACCTACGTGTGCTGGGAAGATAGGTATTCACGCCTGATCCTGAGCACCATCCGACCTACTAATGCGCCAGATAAAGCGCGCGATTTACGATAAACGTCGCGTAGCGGTGCGAGTGAGAGCGTCCGCGCGATGCGCTCGCCCTCTTCTCTGTTCCCCATTGCTAGCGTCATTTCATATGGGCGCGTACAAAGTGATACTGCGCGATGTACTGAACTTCTGCTGAGTATCGTTGGACGACAGGCGCACTCCACGATCGTCGGCCCCGCCTATCAGCGGTAATCCGAAAACAACCAATCTGCACATCTGTGGACAGCAAAAATTGGCGGGGGGGGGGGGGGGGGTAAAAGTCGGAACTACACAACCAACTGCATCGACCCATGCATGCGAAAGATTACGTGCCATTTAACGAAACCCAAAGAAATGGTGCACGCCCACTGAGCAAGGCTGGCTTGTTCTCCCTATCAAAGCGCTGCCGCCGGTCGGCAAATACATTCGCGTGTTTACATTTACCGCGAACCTACGATCGCTCGCGACACAGCTCCGTATACACCGGGCAGTGTATACATAGCTCTGTGCACGAGAGGATGGCTACTCACTGCAACGCGCGATACAATTCAAAATGAATTTACCTGCTGTTCTCCTTCAGTAACCATGGTTACCGGCCGCTTGTGCAGCTTCAAGCAGCAGCCTACATCGCCGAGAGGATCCCTTCGAAGAGGCGACGAGTTCGCCGGAGAGTCGCTGTGCCGATAATACTTTCAACGGCCAATCTGCTTAGTCGCTTCTCGCCCAGGTGAACGGGGCGCGGTTTCGTTGCCTAAATTACGCTCTAGATGTCGAAACGCTGTTCAAAACCTAACGAAGAACACGGAACCCGGCGAGACAGGCTGAAACGAAGCGGCGTCGCCCGGCGCGTCAGACGCCAGTATTGATTCAGCGCAGCGCGCATGCGCGGGCGATCTGCTTGTGCCGAAGATGGCGGCGCCTGGCGTGCCTCCGCTAGACCTCCGCCTCCGCGCGACGCTCCGTGATTTGCCTCCAAGCGAGATACACGAGCGTGAATTGCTTTCCTAGTCGCGTCGTTTACTCGTATTCGGGGACAACAATGTGGTATTCCGAAATGTTGCTCTTGTTGTGTGGCTGGCGTGCACAACTGAGTTATTGGAGGGACTTCGTTACGTAAATGAGTTTGACAAGGAAGTGGGCAGTGCTCGGTGCCGAAATATGCAGTTGTGAATATTATGAATGAGTCCATCAGTAATTTTCAGTAAAGCGCAATTTCACATTTGCACACACGAATCGCTTTGATAGCTATTCATTTCATGAATTCCCTGGCAATTTTGGACATAATAATCATATAAGTGAGTCGGATCAAACACTCGTCGGAGGTGCTTATCGGTTGGAAAAAGGACTGTCACGTAGTTGTGAAGCACTGCACGGACGAGCACGGGCTTATAAAAATAAAAATTTTGAAAGCTCTGGGGACGTACGCTGAGTTATTCCATTTTCTCGCTCACCATGTACTCTGTTTGTATGCCTTATTTTGTGTTGCGCGTTTTTCTAGCATCCCGTTTCCTAACGCTGGAAAAGGTGCGGAAGAAAAGGCACCTGCAATCTGAACAGCTTGCTCTTCCGCCTGTTTGTCACAATCACAGTGCTATTTAAACATAGGACTCTACATGCATTCTTTCTAGCTCGTTTTTGCTTTCTTACAATATATGTATGTCTATATGTTGAAAAAACTGCAGCTTTTCATGCCACGTGGATCTTACACTGGAAGGGGATGATATAAACAAAAAGTGTTGTGAATTCACTGCACCCCCCCCCCCTTTTTTTTCTTTCTTTTTTTTTTTTATTCTGCGCGTTGCCTTAGGATGAATAACAGCCATAGCTTGTGGATACGAGAGCCGGGCCAAGAGTATCGGCTTTGCTGCGTACCTGAAGTACACGTAAAATTAACACCGCTGTGAGCATCCTCGCGGTGGTAAAGCGCGCCACGCCGGGGCGTGGCACCAAATCATCACTGTTCGCTCCCATACTGATGACGACCCCACTTGTTATTATTATATTGTTACCCGAGTGTTAATTCTATGTTCTCTTTTGACTTTGCGATTTGCAGGGTCGCCTGAGACCTTTCCCAAACCATTAATTCAGATAAACCTTAATATTATACACGCGCTATCGACAAAAACGAATGCAAAAGCACGGTGCCAATACAAACTGAATGAACTCGCAGGTGTGCATTTTTTTGTTGTTTTTGTTAGCAGTCAGCCGTAACATTCGCGTAGCTGCATGCACTTCGGAAACAGTTCATGGTCGGCCAAAGTCTATGCTTCTGCAATAGAATCCAACCCCTGCCCGGCCTCCGTCTTTCCCCGGTAGCACTCTGCATAGCAGCAATAGTATTTGTATTCTGAGGTCGAACTCGGAAAGCATTTTATTGTAAGATCTTCCTGTGAGTATACCACAATTGGCCGTAACTGTTCTTGCTACCCGTTATCACAGAATTGCGAATACATAGGGTGTCCTTATTGTCTGCGGCTGTTCGCCGATCACATCTGTGCTTTACAGCCTAAGTAATCAAGGCAGCACAGATAGTTAGGCACGGAACGATAATCGGTTGAGGCCACGTAGCAGTTGAGAACTAACGCGCGAGAGAAATGAAGCAGGAGGCCGGAAAGTTTTCCGGAATAAAGTTCTTCCATCCATCCTTTCCCACCCGACGGATCTCAAGCTTCGCGAATACGCTCGGTGTAGGCTGAACAAACGACGAGCTGGCCATTAGCGTGAGCCATGCTAGAAACAGGGGGCGTGACCATATAAGTGCCAAATGCTCAAACCAGGCGTGCACGGAAAATGCTTGCCTCAAAGCTGTTTTAAGTGTCTTCTATGTAGGCTTCAAGAAGTGCACAGTATGGAGAAAAAAATCAAGTCGACATTCACAAAGCTTTTTGTTCGTAAGTGCTTTTCTGCCATTATGGCCTCCATTGATGATATGTCCAGGTTCAGGATTGGCTGATTTTTTTCTTACGGACAACTGTAACGTAAGATTTTTCTGTGGATACGGGCCGAGAATTTTTCTTCTCGAAAGATCTGTGTCGCCACGGCGATGCTTCAGAAGTCACTTCAGAATTGGCTTCGTTCGTGGAACTGCGTAAGATGTGGCTTCATGCAGATGGAAGCCCGTGCTGGCCTCTCGAATGCAAATGGCGTCGGGAACCGCGCTCCGCTCCCCCCGCCTGCCACCCTCTTCTGTATGTGCCCCGAGGCAAAAAGAAAGAAAGAAATGAAAAGCGACCGTTTCATCTCTTTTCAGCAGGGCGCCCCCATTCAATACGACTGAGGGGAAAGGAAGGACGGTGAGCTTTTCTGAAAGCACAAGAGCCACCCAGACTTCGATGTTTGCGTTCGCGCGGGCGCACAGTACGTACGCGACGCAGGAAGCTCCCCGCCGCAGCTGGGTTCCCTTCAGGGCGCGAGTCGGCCATGGCTTGCTATGTGTGCATTGCACTCGTTTGGGAACATCGGACATGCGTGGCCCTTATAGTATGCGTAGTCATTAGCGAGGAAAAATGAGTAAGGGAGGCGGAGTACCCTCTGACGCGCCGGCTGAATGAAGCTCTGGGCATGTCACACAAGATCAAAGATGCCGCGCGTGGTCTTAAACCTCACAGTATCTCGGAAGTCGCGATCGAACCAATAGAAACGGCTCTATGAGCACAGAATGTGTCACACTTCAGCCAGGGAGTGCATTGTGAATGCGCGCCATCGCTCATATCCACTGGATGGATGGATGCTGTGAGCGGATCCCCTTAAAACGGTCCGGTTACCCGTGAGCCACCAAGCTCAATATTTAATTCGGCCTAATCTCTTGGCTACCTGAATTATTTTTTGAATAACTCTACAAAATTCACTGCTTGCCGCAGGCATTGATATTTACGACAAGTCACAGCGCATTCCCATTGCGAACGATGCTGTGAGCAAACACTGACAAAAAAGTGAATGACAGCGCAGTCTCATTAGTAGGAGGAGGTGAGGGCTTGTTGCTGTAGTCAAACCATTTCAAGAGACGCCTCCATATGCGTGCGCAGGGTTCTCCATTAGGAGGAGCGAAGATTCACCGCCGCAGCCCCTCCCCCTCCCCCCTCCGTTGATCGAGCCTGAAAGAAACAAGCTTCGAAATGAATGCTAAAATGAAAATTAAGCGATGATGTGCTTCTGTCTCTGGTCACTCGGCTTTCCAGAGCTAAAGGTAAAGTGTTCTTGGATTGCAAGATCAGTGGGCGCCGCCAATACTGCCAAAAACCTGAGTGGTCATAACTACAGTCCTTCTCTGCCATAATCCTATAGGAACATTAAACAACAACGGGACAGGTCCAAATGAGTAAATGCATGGGGCAGACTTGGCGCTCCCTTTAAATGATTCGTGGGGACAGACAGATGGGTGGACAAAGCAAACAGGCACTGAAGGCAAGGGGACTGCGAAAAAAAGTCCTTTCGCTATGTAGAATTATTCTTATTATCTAATTCCAGCCAGTCCTAATGCTGGACATATTATTAGCCAAGGCATTTACGAACGAAAGGTTCTGTAAGTACAGTGGGTGGTGCGGATTCACAATTCACCAAGCTTTGCGTTCGTAAGTGCTCTATGCCATTGGCCGGCTGTCTTCGCCAATGATATGTGCAGCATCGAAATTGGCTGAAATGTTGCCTTGCGAATAATTCTAGCTTAAGCTCCTTTAGTGGATGCGGGCCGGGTCCAGAGTGCATATGTCTCAAAAAAAAAAAAATCTCACGAGAGCTCTGTTCGCATGAGCTGATGCCAGCCAATCGCGACTATATTATAGGGAAGGCGGCCATGTCCTTGGCAGACAACCCATGCAATCGAAAGGCTTTTATGAATTCGGTCCCAGTTATGTACTCCTAACAATGACCTAAACTTCTGGAGATTTACGTGCGAAAACCACGAGCATATTATGAGGCACGCCGTAGTGTGGGACTCCGAATTAATTTTGACCACTTCGGGAGCGTGCACCTGAATCTAAATAACAGCAATCGAACCCAACCGCGTCCTCGAGATAAACAGTGCAACACCTTATCTGCTAAGCTGCGACGACGGGTAGATATTTACTCCAGTGAAATGAAAGCGCAGATCGTATTCCGACATTCTCGTAAAATCCGATGGCCGCCGCTATCTCATTCACACATGTCATATCTACCCTGCCCTTGTGCTCGCAATTAATTTGTCTCCTTCAAGCTTCACATAACCGCTTTACGTATGCACATCAAGAAAGCTGGTGACAGTAAACAATGTAATACATAGGCGCCGTTTTGCGACAGGGTGCAGACTTAATAAGAATTTTCTTTTTAGTTTCAGTGTTTTCAACAGGTTGTCTTAGGCGTAGTCACGAAGGTCCCGCGGGCCCGCTACTTGAGAAAGTTTTTCTTTTACAAGTAACCATTCAGTTTGTTAGTCGCTAACAGCACGGCGCAGACCGGAAGCACTCCGAGCACTCCTCGTCCTTTGAGGGAACCGCTATTTCGGACGCTGGCCCATCGCCGTGGCACCGAGCCAGTCTGGTGGGGAGACCGACCGCTCGGCTTCGGCCATGCGCCACTGTCGCCACTACATGCGGCCCTTGCAGCTCCCAGCGGGGACATCGGCAATTAAAAAAACAAAGAAAAAAATGGGTCGTCGCGTCAGCTGCATTTAAAACGGTGCTCCATTTGAACAGAGACGAGCGGGAAGGGTGGCTACAAAGCTTTTTCTTCTTCGTAAAAACGAACTGTTTGCCATTGGTTGGTGTGCCTTCGCTATCACCACCTTTGCTGCTAAGGTTCGCCGGCACGAGTCCATTTCTATACACGAACAGCAGCTGTTTCTGACGACGCGGCCAGTGACGACTGTGACAAGGCGAAGATCCGTGGATAAACAGTGCTCGAATACAATTTACATATCCTATATATGACAGTAACCATTTGATCAATTGGTAGCGAAATACTGAAAAGAAAACGAAATTGTCTGTGAGCATGCACAATAGAAACGCGCGTCTCCGCGTGGCCTGGGAAAAGTGTTAAAGGCAATTAGCTGCGCGGATGAGCCTTAACGACTATTAAAAATAAAAACGCGATATTTTGGACGCACGCCGTGTCACAAGCGGGTCTCGAGCACTGTGTATGTGACACTTACAGCGTACATCCCTCCCCTATAATCAAAACGAACGCAGAAAGTCCGATGGTTCAGCCCGAAAGGCAAAAAAGCCTTAAGTTGTTATGGTATGAACACACGCAGGACAGAAAAAGGAAGAAATATTTTTTTAAATAAATAAAATATCGTCATACAAGTGCCTGGAGGCGACCAAGTGACACCTGCAGACACTTTCTCTAAAGCGACTCACCAGTGGGCTCTGTGGCATCCGTATCATAGCGAGGACTGAAGAGTCGCACCCGCCTCAGCAGTATACGCAGCCCTACGAATGGCGGCGCTGACTGCGTAATAATGTCGAGCAACCGGCACCGAGGAAGGTCTGTCCTTCTGCCGCTGTGGCTCTTGCAACAATGTTACAGAAGGATCCGAACTCCTACAATGGCTGCAAAACAACACGCTTCATTGAAGACGAGATGCGCAGTCGTATACATCGGCAAAGGAGAGGACAGACACAGGCCACAGTCTTCGATAGGCGTCCAGAGGAACACGCTGCCAAGGTTCTTCCCGAGCGGGAGAAAGGTCAGCTCCCGCGAGGGCAGTGGTGTTCGCAACGGAAACTTGTAGTGCGGAAGTGGTTCGAGGTGAAACGTTCCCTAGGGTGACGTTATAGGGACGCTATTAGGCCAGAGCAAGCAGAAGGCAAGATTTGGAGGTATGTGTCGTGAGGCAGGCGCCGAGTTTCGATGAGCACGATGCGGTCTTCCGGAACACTATTTCAAGACGTTCGCAGTATATCCACCCTTTGGGACGCAACACATGCCGGCGGCGGGAGACGAGGAACTGGGCCTGACAAGACAAGGGACTGGCCGTGGCCCAAGGGCACAAACACGGCGCGCTCATTGGCCGCGCTCACGATGCGCGCTCCCCTGTTCAGTGCCCTTAGCAGACGAGCGGCGACCGCGGCTGACTGTCCGGGCGGCTGAATAAAGAAGAAAAAAGCGGCGTCTGGAGGGGGGAGGGGGGGACTGCATCCACAGCGCACTCGCGGGCCAGTGGCGCGCGCCACAGGCGGAGCTCGACTACGTCGTAAGCCGCGAGACGCATTTAGCAATAGCGCTGGCTTACCGCCCGTGCGCCACTCCTGGGATCAAGGTCCGCGCTCTCCAGACATGCTGCGAGAACAAGAGCACGCCTCGTCCAGGCTCGCGCGATGAGCGGGTTCAAAGCGCCGACGATGTGCGGTGCCTTGCCGGAAGCCCCTCTTTACTCCCTCTTTACGGGCAGAAAAACAAATCTGGAATTGACCTTTATGTGAGGGGAAGGGTGTCGCCCTGAGTTACCAGAACCGGACTAAAAGAAAAAAAAAAAAAAAGAAGAAAGTTGGTTGCCATTCTCGAAATTGAATAGAGGCAAGGTAACGGCACACAGAGGCGTGAGGTCTGCCTCTGAAATATGAACAGTCACACAATGTACAGATCTTAAACTCAACGTTTCCGAAGCTCCGGTAGATAAGTAGTGGAGAAAACGTAGAGGCAGCGAAACTAAGAAACACGTTAAGTATATGGCGTAGAATTAAGTATCGTTCTCACTCCGTTCTCACATTGATATTTTGTCCTGTTCTTCTCATGTTATTCTTGATTTTTTTCTCTTGTATGTAACATTCTTTCATTTATGTTATGCAGTTTAGTGACAAGTTTTCGGTTTATGTTGCATAATATGTATAATGTATATCTATTTATGATATGTAACCTGCCGGAAAAACCGTATTTGCGCTCTGCTGCTCCTGTATGTTTTTTTTTTTTTTTTCGTACGGGTTTTGGGGCTGGTCAAGCGGTTATGAGCCGCTTTTCCCCCATTCGCCCTCTGCAACTCTGTATTGGTTTTGTGGAAAATAAAACATACATACATACATACATACATAAATACATACATACATACATACATACATACATACATACATACATACATACATACATACATACATACATACATACATACATACATACATACATACATACATACATACATGGAACGCGGTTACATGTGGAAAACTCGCAAAACCATACGGTATGATATCGCTTCGTATATATGTTCAAATAATCACAGGGTCATCATGACCAGTGGCGTAGCCAGGGGGGGCACACCGGGCCCGTGCCTCCCCCCCCCCTCCCGAAATTTTTGTTTGCTATGGCATACATAGCACAAAATGACACACTCAACCACATCTGTCTGCCCTGTCCCCACTTCAGATCATGGAGGTGCACCCCCAGAAAAAAATTTCTGCCTACGCCCCTGATCATGACCCGTCTGTTTTCGAATACACACAAATTGCTACACACCCCGTTCGTACAGGAAGGCCGCACAACAAGAAAGACGGATAAGGACCGAAAAAAAAAAGCGCCTTGTCTGCAAGGGTATATGACGTGAGTATAGAAATTATAAAACTACTTTCCATGTACTTATATTGTTGTTAGTCAGCGCCCTGCCTTGCCACCTCTATTCTGTGTCCCGTCTGAGCGCTGTTTTTGAATTTTAGTACCAACAGCCTAACAAGCACTTTAACACACCTTTCAATAGATATTCTGTTTTCTATTTTCGCTAGTACACCTTCCGGCGACCAGCGTGGTACAGACCTGTTATATGGCTCTGTTGTTGGTTCGCCATCGTTACGGACGCACACACCAACCGGACTGTCTTTGGCATTTCAAGGACACGTTGCCATCATTTCTCTCTCTCTCTCACACACACACACGCACATACACAACCATATATATATATATATATATATATATATATATATATATATATATATATATATATATATATATATATATATATATATATATATATATATATATATAGAGAGAGAGAGAGAGAGAGAGAGAGATTCTAAGTTGCCAGAAACGGAAAAGGAAGCAAAGCAGCGCTCAAAACCGTGGCGGTCATCAAGTTGAAGAGCGTCCGTTTTCAATGTTGGAGGACCGAGCTCGATTCCCCATGGCGTCGGGCACCCAGCGGTTTTTCCATGGGTTTTTCTAATGGAGAGAAAGGCACCACGACTTGGCGATTGGTGGTGTGGTTACTCGAACCGAGAAGTGGTCTCTCCTTTCCGCTCTATTCCATCTACCGCGCCCCTTCCCCCTACCCCAACGACGCTGCGCCGTGCTTCCGTATATGTGGTTTGCACAAATAAAGATATGTGATAACCTCAAACCACTATAATTCAGCAGCGACTTCATGTAATTCATATACACCCTGTACGACCCCACAGCAATCCTCTAAGGGCACTCCATTGTGCCACAGAAATCAAGGCGCAGAGTTACAAGTTTCAGCAAGCCAGCGGAAGCGCGAGATCGGTGGGCAACATTAAGGAGTGGTTTTACCCCAGCCAAATTGACGCTGTTCAGGCAGACAGCACAACTTGGCCCGATCACTAGCGAGAATAAATACTGAAATAACGAAGCCATTCATTTGGCCATGGTGGTAATTCGTGGTAATACCGCTTCGATACTCACTGCGAGATTGATCGGCATGGTAAACTGGGTCAGCGGGGAGCCTTTCGCTCGCTTTCAGTCAGCGATGTTGAGATTGTATTTTGATGCGGTCTTCCTCTTGACTTGACGCCAGGGACACGTACGTGGGCTTGGGCAGCCTTGGACCTCCTTGGAAATAACGGATTAAGACGTTGACTTCTCAGGTTGCGACCGACCATGTACGCCGAGAAACATAGCTCGCTTTGATTCGCCCAACCGGACGAACGGATAACGAAATACTCGACGTCAATCGGCTGTTTCAGCTCTTGTTCCGGCGTCGACGGTGACCGCGCAAGTGCGGCGTCGTCTTCATTCCTTTTCGGTTGGCTTCTCGCGGGTTGATTCCCCGGGTGAAGAAGCCTTGCAGGCCGCGCTCTGGCGACAACGCTACGGCTGGACTCGCATGCACGGGTGCAGCGGTTTGAACCGTACAGCGCACACTGAGGCTCAGTGACTGAGCCGAAGGACACACGGGCGGGTGGCGACCGCGGCGCTTGCCGACGGGCGGTGTCCCGGACGACACGTACTGCGGCGGCCCACGTGGTGCTGGCTGTCTGCTACTACGCGCGGGATATCGAGCCGCGGCCGGTGGTGAAGAAGGGGGGGGGGGGGGGGGGGCAAAACGCCGGGACCCAGCTGCTGCGGGTTGCACTTATGTGTGTGCACGTTCCGTGTAGCCGCCGCGTCGTGGGCAGCGCGGCGATCGATGACAAAGAAGAGGAGCGCGCCCTTCTCTTGTGCAGCCTGGGCCACAGATTCAATGGCAGCCCCCTATGCGAGCTACAGGGCGAACTAATACGTACCTACCCCCACCCCCTCCCATGAAAGCCACGCCCAGCGAAGAGCGCCCATGGAGACGAAAGGCGAGTGTGACCGCCGCTGTCGGTCGGATTAGGAAACGGGACAGCGGCCCTTGCATTATACATAACGGTACCGGACGAGGCCGTGAATGCTAAAGTGCAAAAGCCAAAAATCCTTAATTTTTGAAGAAACTCCGAAGAACGGCTGTTCTCTTGCGAAACACGTGTTCACTCCTCACAGATATACGAGGTTGTTACGCAAGAGGGACACAGACGCTGCAAATGACAGACGTCCAACGACGGCAACTCTATAGCGCACTTATGCCGTCAGTGCATGAATGCTTTTAATTATAAATTATTATTAGTTTTTTTGACGTATGCCTCGTTGTGATATGAAATGCAAGCGTGTATTAAATGCGGTGCAGCCTATGCGAACCCATATTATACTAGACGAATTATAATATCCTTTGCCATGAGGGCGATAACACGCATCAATATATGTCCACCGAAAAGTAACACTAAGCGAAAACAAGCTGTGCTATATTGATCATCGATATGTCTTGTGTCCATGGCTGTGTGTCTGCATCATGTGCAAATTAATGTATGAGCGACCGCAACGAGAGGAAACTCTTGAGAACCATGCAAGTTTGACGTTATGTTTTTGATTACACTGTACGCAGGTATACATCCGTTGCACTGAGCCGTTCCGAGAGCATCATAAAAATGCCAAAGACCACGCTAGCCCGCTATTATACGACCCATAATATGCATGGCCACCGCTCCTCGAACATGCATGATCACATGTGTCCTCCCCGCGACATATATACTACAAACGCTGCACAAGGTCATCACAGCAATAAGAAACGCGTGAAATCGCAAGTAAATGTCCAGCTTGTGCACGACATACATATATATATATATATATATATATATATATATATATTATATATATTATATATATATATATATATATATATATATATATATATATATATATATATATATATATATATATATATATATATATATATATATATATATATATATTACGGCGATATATGCAAGGGAGCACATTTTTGCGTCAAAGACTTGAGAAAAAGCCTTAGCATATGTGGCGTTTTTTTTTTTTTCAAAAAGAGCCAGATGCAGAAACCGAAACTGGCCTAAATTTCACGAGCGTGAAGCGTGCCGAAGTATCGTTAATTTCTAAAACAGTTGGAAACAAAATGGGGGAATTCCTCATTGTAACGTGAACTCGATAGGGCAGTTTCTAACAAACAAAAAAAAATGAGCTAAATTCTGCATCTGTTGCAACCAAACTGAGCCACATTCATTAAACCTGCGCTGCTTCAACAATTGTGACCAAAATAACCAACATGGTCTCATCCAATCTGCTTCATTTGTGTCCTAGTTGCTTTGCTATCGTGTTTACGTTCCACAATTATAAAGTTTTTCTGGAGCGAGCTGGCACTTACTGAAGGACATGATGTTGTAGAGCAGAACTCGAATATAAAGAGTAAGAGGCGCACTTCACAACTTCTTACTGCCTTTTAGCGTTTCACTTCGAGTTTAGCGCTCATGTCCCTCTTTCGCTCCAAGACGGTATATTTAAAATAAAAGAGATTTGAAATGAAGATATTGGGCACCAATCTATTCCTTGAAGAAGAAGTTATCCGAAACTGCACGGCATAAAACGAGCTCAGAAGAAGAAGAGCTGGCGCACTTTTCAAGGCCTTCAACAGATGACAAGGACAAGAAAACGCTGCCGACAGTCCAGAACGGTGCGCCTTCTGCCAGGAAGGACCACTCGCTCTTCAAGTCCACTCATCGCCATTACGCGCATGCGACAAAGGACGGCACCGACGGAAGCACAAGGATGATGCAAGTTTTATCGCAAAATATTGTTATATCGTACATTCGAATCGTTTTAGACTTATTTTACACGAGCTAATTCAGGCCCAAATGAAATGTTCCAATCTATAAGAGCCAAATAAAAATTTTACTCCTGAATACCGACGATAGTGGGCTATATCAATTTTAGCCGCAATAATGTGGATTTGAGGCATTTAGGGGACAGGAACACACTGGAAAAAATTGTTGGAGCAAGCTCGACCATACTGTCAGTAGCAAAAAAAAAAAAAATGCGTTTTTCTCAGTTTCAGTTAAAGTGCACTTGGCTCTTTTAGGGGAAAAAAAAAAAAACGCCACATACATCGGCACTCCCACTCTATAGTGTTGTGCGCACGAAACGGACAGGAACACGCGTGCGTGCTATCTTCAGTTGTATGACACGTTTAGTAAAAGAAAAAAATATATATAAAGGACGGCAGAGGAAACGACAACATAAGAAGGAAAAGGGGCGCGCTCTATTATGCGTGCTTTTCTATCTTAAGTTTGTCGTTTTGTGAGTTGCTTGTTCCTGGGTACACTTTGAGAATTTCTCCTTTCAGCGTGGTGGTACGTGCAGTGTCAATAATGCGCGTTTGTATCGGACGTGGCGCCCTTCCTCTATTGTCACTACCGTTATATACACCTCAAGACGGTAAGAATCTGTAAACTGCGTAGGCTTCATTGTAAGCTGTAACCTGGCAATCGCCTTCCATATGCAGCACACTTTCTGCGTCCGGAGGCTGTTCAATGAAGTTCTTTTCGAAACAGCGAGCTATTATGGACGCTTTTGTTCCTTCCGAACACCGTGCACAAACGCCTGTGTCACAGGCGTAAGCCGCACAGCAGCTCAACAAACGCCATTAGTTGTAATGAGCTCGCCATACCCACGTCGAACAAAGCGACACCCGTTTCTAACGTTTCTATATTTGGCTTCAGGAGGATAGATGCATCTGTATGGGCACAGAAAGAGATGCCGCAACGTTGCGAAACGGTGCGTCCGTCACTTGCTCATTTGCAACAGGCCAGGGGCCGTATATTCTCGATCGATCAGTACCACAGGGACGACCTGCAAATTCGCATTGGGTTGGTTAGGTCAGCGGAAGTGGGTACAGAGCGACTCCGTGTAGAGGCAGTGACTAAGAAAACTGCATGCTGTAAAGAAGAGGGTGGGGGGGAAGGGGAGGGGGAGGGGGAGTTACAGTCAGCGCCCCGTCCTCTGCTTGTATTTTCATATCCTTCTCTTTAGTCGCGCTGTTGCGATCATCACCAGAATTGGGTGCGATGAATCGAGTACTACGGATCGAATCAGCGTTATTGTCATTTCAGCACGCCACTCGCTTGGGAGGCACCACCAAATTGCACAACCTTCCTATAATCATGTGCATTTTACGCTATGTTGGGACGAAGTTCAAGAAAAGAGGCGTTGCGAGTAGCGGGGTGTAACGTTTTAATCGAACACGGGCAGTATGACATACGCCCAGTAAACTGTTCCAAATTATACCTTCGACTACCTATAGGGTCATTTAACTGACGCACCTAATAAGGGGTACGCCTCTGCCTTATGGCCACATCGGAATGCGATCACCGGAGCCGGGACACAGACACCGGTGGTTTCGGGCACGGTAGCCAAAATCTCAATGCCCCAGTGTAACTATCTGTGCAATAAACATTGAAAGATAAAACGGGACAAAAAAAAAAAAAGAAAAGCATAGCAAAGCTATTATCCAAGCTTCCTGAAGCTCGCTGGTATTTATTTTCTTTCGGGAATTATCACTTGCGGGTTTAGGGGCGGGAAATTTCACATGATCTTTTATGCCGCTTTCTGCAACACAAATGCTTCGTTCTGACTGAAGCCTTTATTGATTTTGACTATCATTCCTTAGAATTCTTCTTTCTCTACAAAATTCTTTAACATACCGGTAGCACTCTTTTTAGAGCTTCGATTACAACCATGGGCCCTATAACATTAATACTAACATTCGTACTTCCAGTGATAAGTTTAATTTATTTTCTTTTTCATCTTAAAATCATTTTTAAGAGCAGTTGTTTCTTGGCTCCCAGGCCAGTAGACGGCCATTACAGTTGCTTGTGGGCAGGAGCGAGACACTCGGTGGGTCACGGTGGCCTATATGGAGCAGTATCACACACCCCTCCCCCCTAGCGCAATATAGTAGACCGGCTCTGGTACGCAACAGCAGTGAGAATAGGGCGAAATCATTCATGACGTTCATCGCACAGAAAAAGTTTTCGGTCGTAGCCTAGTTTCCAAAGTAGAATAGACAAACGAATCTATATTTAAATATTTACTTTTCCGGTATATTTAGGCGGCTACAGTTCCCCCAACCCTCCTCTCCCCTAGCACACCTTTAGATATCGTGACCACCGCACACAAGGCCGCCCTAAACGTCCCACAAGGTTGCAAAGTTTCGGCGAGACAGACAAAGCACGTCTGCAGAGGCTGCCCGCACTCCGTCACGAAATTATCGATGAGCCTGGTAGCGCCTGCGCCCTGCGTCGTCCGCCGCCGCCCATAGAGGTCACGGTCAACTCGACGTGCCACGGATCGGCGTGACCAGCAGAGGGTAGAAGCGCCGCGACAGGTGCATCGCGGAAGTGTCTCCAATGTTCGTGCGTGGTGTGCGAATGAGGTGCTACACCGCAGCGCTGAGATCGACCCAATGACATTGCGGTGATTGAGTTACCTTCATGCAGTTATAATTAGACGCAGTGAATTACCTTGACTCGGCGTTTTCGCGAGGCTCAGTCACGGCAAATTACAATTAAAACAAAAGAGGGAACGTAAAATGTCGGAAAGGAAAATCTTCCCGTGTCTCCAAACCGAGGCGCAGTCTCTGTTGCTACACCACATATGCGACGCCACTATATACAGGAACTCGAACGAATTACATCTTGACATTGATCACGCCCGAAAACAAATGCTTTTGCGGAACAATTTCTTTCCGACGCTATTCGTAATGTGAAGCCAAACTAAGTGTAATGCCACCTTATATTAAGCGTGTTAAATGTAGTTATCAACATGGTATAATACGTTTAATTAAGAGGTTTTTTTTTTTTCGTGTTTGCCTTGCATCTGTTGGCTCGGCGTGCTCGACAGGAAGCGTTGCGAGAAGTTCTCGGCGCCTTTCGTTTTGCATGATGGAGAACGTCGCGCACAAAGAACCGTGGGCGAAGGCGAACAGCGGAAGTGTATGGGTGGCTATACATAGAAAACACTTTCGCTATCCGCTCAACGCGCGGGCATACATGCATATGAAGTCTAACAGCGACGACGTCAAGGCCACCATCACTATGAATTTCCCACCACCACACAACTCCTGATGCCTGTTAGAAGTCGCCTCACAATCCAAAACTTTAGTCTAATTGGCTACTACTATCTGCAAGCAGGTTTCGGTACTCGTATTATTCAGTGCTGAACCGTTAATTACTAAAGACAGTAGCGGCGTAAACAAAGGTGTCTCCTGCGAACACAAAATCCGCCGACGATAAGCCGCGCCGATGCCCTCAAATCTTATAGTAAGCCACTTTCATGTCTGTATTAATTCGTGGCAAATCGCCGACGCTGTAGATAACGACGAAAGTGCAGCGCGGATCAATCGCTTCTGGGGGGCATGAAAAGTAGTGGGCATTCGAGTGAGCCAGTACTCGATAGACAGAAAGCATTGCTGCTATTTGTAGTATACACATAGGAACAGAGAAATTTTCTTTCTCGGAAACTACTGCCAACAGTTTGATAACGTTTTGTTGCATTTGAAAGAAACAGTTGCCATTAGTGGCCGCGTAGGAATCGAATTTTCGATTTAGGTCATTATTTCTTTTTATAAACACTGTTGATTATTGAAAAAAAAAACATGAGTATCACTTTCACAACTCCGTACATCAGCATCAAAAAGCAATATCAGAATTCTGCACACAGTAAGTAGCACACAAAATATGTGTTTCACACATCAGTGTAAACATGCCGCTATTTTGTGGTTAGAATTTGTTTAAGAGACATTGTACGCACTGTAACGATATTACGTCAACAGTCTTGTAATAAGACAATTTAGTCAAGTTTAGATCCCCGAAGAGATACAGTTTACAGAACTGCGATATCTGTTTTTGTTGTGAAGTTGCAGATTTGTAAGTTTCCTGCTTCGATTTTTATTTTGTTGAAATCCACGCCCTAGATCAATATTTCGCCTCTGTAGTAAATATAATTTACACTTAAATCCCTCTCACATGTGCAACAAGTTATTTAATTCAAGTTGGCTCGGCGGCTGTCTCAAAAGTGTTTCTCCGTTTAGCGTGTATTTGAATAGTAAAACTCGATTTGGCCCTGAGCTCTTAACCCCCGGGATTAGTTCAGCAGCCGAAAGATAAACAGAGGCCGGGTGCATCCCTACATTATCGATTCGGCGATAATGCGCGCGAACAGGGCTCACCTGGCGTCACAGTAAAGTAATTTGCACAGCGCGCGCTGTTTGGGATGCGCGAATCGTGCACGCAGCAGATAAGGACGCCGCTATATACACTCAGCCCGCTACAGAGCCACACACAGGTGCTGGAGGCCGTGCGGTTACCCAGAATGATTCGGAGGCCAGGGGCGAAGGCTGACGGCGTGGGCGTAGGCTCCGCCACAGGGCCCGGGGCCCCCATCGGGGCTTGGCCTTCGCTTTGGCCGGTGTCACAGCCAGGCTTCCGATGTCCAGTGCCTGGGGCCCTGCTAAACGGCTCGCGCCGCCGCTCCTCGCGGACTCCGCGGCGCTGACACAGCTGCAGCCGCGCGCGCGCGCGCTCTCCAGGTATACCACCCGGAAATTTCGAGGTCGCTCGGCCTGTTACAGCTGTTGAGTCTGTGACAGCGCGTCGCCGATGCTTGCATCGCGGCTACGACGAATAGCAGCGGTGTACGTGTGCGGTTCCAACGCTTTGCGGCTGTCGATGCAATGTATGCACGCGCGCGAGACAGGTTCGGACGCCATTGTGGAAGACGCGCACTATCGGGCGACGGAGGACGCCGCGATGCACAAACGAACACGAAAGCGGCTCGAGGCGCCTTGACTTTTTCAATGCTTATGCGCAGCCATCCTTAATTAAGGATCGGGAGAACGCAATAGAGAGTGGGGCAGCTTATTTGAAGCGAACGATCAGGAATCAAACAAGGGGCTGCTCTTTTTCACTCGTTACGAGCAGACGTGATGTTTGAAGCAAACAAAGAAGCTATCTGTCGCGTCCATCTTGCACTAACACTCTCCAGGGATCAGCGACTATGCCGTATCGGCAGATTTACCTTTTTGGGTGCTTCTGCCAGCTAGAGAGGTAGACTTGGTCAATAAACACCACCTCTTTTGGCTTGCGCCAGTCATTTCTCCTGATTTTTTCGGACAGCCTCGAGGTCAAGGGGCCACCAAATCAAGAGAAATGTCCATCTGTGCCTCAGTGTCGAACAAACATTGGACGTGTTGCTTGTATTTTTCAAATGGTGAACCGGAACACCCAGAACTAATAATAATAATAATATCTGGGGTTTAACGTCCCAAAAACCACGATACGATTATGAGAGACGCCGTAGTGGAGGGCTCCGGAAATTTCGACCACCTGGGGGTTCTTTAACGTGCACCTAAATCTAAGTACACGGGCCTCAAACATTTTCGCCTCCATCGAAAATGCAGCCGCCGCGGCCGGGATTCGATCCCGCGACCGTCGGGTCAGCAGTCGAGCGCCATAACCACTAGACCACCGTGGCGGGGCAACACCCAGAACTGTTTATCAAAATCACCGATGATGGCGCCAGCACTTGTTTGCGAGTGCAGAGCATTTCAAGCTCGCGTGAGTGTCCCTGTTGGCATACTGGATATGTATATTTATATACAGTCGACTGTCACTCCATCCGCACTCTTGGGAATTTATTTATGTCACTGCCGTACGACGCGTAACTCGGCTCCCACAGGCTGGTGCCAAATTGCCTTACCTCGTTAATTTTCATTTCTCTTTTGCATACCATTTCTTATACTTCAATTAAAGAAAACTTTCAAGTAAGCCTTCATACGCTTTGTTGGTTTCATTACGCTGTGGTTGCGAAATTCAGGCCTCTCAGTTCTTCTTGTTCATAATGTCTGCATGTGTTACTGTGTTAGCTCGGACTTGGCTGTGATATGACAGAATGACAGCCGAACGCAATCTCTACTAAAAAAAAAAAAAATCACACCAGACTACGCAACCCCTAGTCAATGACTGCGACAAACAAGTTTTTACCAGAGGGCAAAAAAAAGTGATATAAAATGTTTCGCCACCTTTGCACGAACTGCTGTCCTACAATAAACGTTTTTCAATTGAATTCATGTCACCTCGCCGAGAAGACAGCGCGCTCGCGAAACAAAACAATCACTAAGAGATATCTGTGTCAGCCGAAGGAACGGGATCGTGGGTAACAATAGAAAGATGGCATTATGGTCACTCGCTCATTCTATACACACGGGAAACGCCGGGCCGACTTCGCTGCCGCCCGCTGCTGCCCACCGAGACGCTCAATATAAGCAGTGCCAACAAGACCGCGAGTGCTTGAAGCTAATCTTCTCCTTTGAGGGACCGCGCCCAGTGTTATAGAGAGCTCGGCCAGAAGAACGTGTTGTCAGTGAAGCGAAAAATATGCACATGCCACCACGAGCGTGTCGCCGGCGACGCTTCTTTGCCACGTTTGATCGGGAAGAGAGAAAAGGCGTTCGCGACTCATCAGTCTCATCAGCTTAATGCGATTGCCCAACAGATGAGCGGCGGGTCGGCAGGCAACCGGCAAAAAAAAAGCGCTTGCGAAAAACCGACCGCCCAAGCATGACTGGCGCCGGCATGCAGCGCGGAGCTGGAGTAATTGCCCAACTGCCTCCGCCAGCTTGACACCGCTCTCAATGCAGACCGAGCTCGCTTTGCCAGACCGGATGTACGCCCGGCGTATAGTGCACGAAGCACGTGGGCGCGCCCCGGTGTGTCGTCCTGATTTTGTATGGCAAGCGCTACACTGTCCTCGCACGGGCGACCGTTCTGCGTAACCACGCATTTTTCCTGATATGGCAAGGAGAATGGGTTCGTGTGCTTTGGAAATTCGGTGCACCGATTACGCGGCCGAAATCGCAAAGCTATCCTCGCCTGAGAAGGGCGCTTCATTGATTGAACAACCAGGCATGCTTTTGGAGCTCGGAAGTGGCAAGAAGTCAAAACATATAATAATAATAATAATAATAATAATAATAATAATAATAATAATAATAATAATAATAATAATAATGCATTCAGTCAGGATGTATTCCTGGTTGAGTGCAGAAGTTTCGAAAAGGTTGCGCATGCGGTACATAGAAGTACGGATTCTATTGTTACCGAAAGTGTATACACCAACCTTCATATTCGGAACAGATGTGTGGGCTTGAATAAAATGTGGTTGTTTTTTCGCATTCAGGAAAAAAAGAAAGCTTTTACGGTTTGACGTATAGTTGAGTGCTGTCGATGAACAAAGAGAGAGAGAGAGAAAGGTTGAGTGAAAGGCAGGGAGGTTAACCAGAAGTTTTTCGGTTTGCTACCCTGCACTGATCTGACAGTGTTGCCACAAAGGGCGTTGGGTACACGGGAAAGACAAGGTGAACTTTCACCGCCACTCACAGACGGAGCGCGAGACACGCCCTGCCGTTCAAGTAATTACATTGGCTGCATCAAAGATCGACACACGCACGCGCTTTTCGCCACAGTTCCCTATATAGGACGAACTCGCAGCAGGTTTTGTGCGGAGCAAAGTACGAATAGAATACATCCGTTAGGACAAGCGCATAGTGTGTATAAAACATGTATACACACATGACGAGAGAGCAAGGCGAACGCGACTGGCTTTCCCTGCGCCGATGATGCTCTATAAAGGCGGAAGCCGCAGGGGCGTGGCACTGCGCGAGTGTCTCGACGGGAAGGGCGTCCTTGTAGCGACCTTGGCCGCACTTTGCGGGAAATCGCTAGAGACGCGGCGCAGCACCATGCGGTGGGCGCCGGACCGTGACCGCATCGTTTGCAGGTCTGTTCCGCGTGCGGAGAGTGAACAGCTGCCGCCGCATCCATAAAGTCCGCCATTCAGGAAACGCCGGCACCGCGCGCTCTCCCGCCGTGTCGCGGCGCCCGTGGTGCAGCTGTAGGTGCTGCGCTGCAATCGCGGCGCCGGCTGCATCGGGTCTCAACCCGGCCTCTGTAGCCCGGCTGCGGTAACGTCAAGGTTCACGGGAAGCCCCGTTCCGGCATTTATGCCGGCTAAATAAGGGCGTTCGGCTGGCTCTACGCCGGTGTGATGTCGATCGTGCACAACAATATCGCTGGGCGGCGCGCCGTTTCCTCTGTACAAAATGTACACACAAAAAAGGGCATCAGCGGCATGCCTGCATCGTACCGGCTGCCTTTTGTCTCACCAAAATCACCGCAGCGCACAGCAGAAGCTCAGTACTTGTATGGCTGAAATGGAAATTTCGTTCGCGTGCGCAAGAAATTCTGGCGATGATTGGCAACATCAACTACCGCGATTTCGCAGCGCACAAGTATTGGCTAGACGCAACGGGTTAAATTCGCGCCTAAGTAGTGTCCACATTTACAAAGCAGTCTGTATACACTAGAACGATTCGTAAGACGCCGGCAAAATGTTATTGCGAATCCACGGCCTATTTGCCAATGGCAAACAGTTTTTCACGGACGAGTAAATTTTGTGAATTTCATCTACATGTGATACACACTCAACACCGGTTCAACTCCCATCACGACGCACGGTTTTAATAGGACCTCGCATACAGACTATGTGATCGTGACTATGCGATCGATAAAGCAACGTCGTGAATGTATCCATATCTGTCGAAAGTAGCGGCTGCACGGTAAACTTTATATATGTCGAAATATGTCGTTTTTCGTGCGTATGGATTATATTAACGTTTACTTAGCTGTCAGAAGAGATTCCAAGACACAAGTACACTCAGTTTTCACGGTGTCACGTTTATGCCTTCAATAGTGACTGTGTTTTTGTGACGTGAGAAACAGCCTATTTAGCTAGCTTGATTATCAATTTCTTCTCTTCCCTTTGCTCTGTGATGTATGCTCATGCCGCAACTACTTTATATCGTACACTATCAGCTAAGATGTCAAGAAAGAGTCTGTAACGTGCTTTGGGGGAGCCCCTTTCTATAAGCAAGCTCGATACTGAAAAGCGCGGTGGAGTGATAAGATGCGATAAGGTCAACACCTAAGAAAGAACAAGCAGTTTTTTTAAAAGAGGCTGCTTTCGCTCTGCTTTCCCGCGATCGAACAAAATGTCGTGGTACTTTCTGAATAAGAAAGTACCACAACAGAAAGCGCGAATGAAGCTTTTCAGTTTACAGAGAACTGTTTCTTTTATCGAAAAGCATATATGCACGGGTTCAGGGCGAAGATTGCTCTGACTGAGCGTATAACATTAGAGGCGGCAGCCCAAACAGCATCAGCGCTTACCGCAGAGGGCATCATCTGGCTCAGAATGGAACGGAACAGCAGGACTGCCAGCCAGCGGAGGAACAAGTAGAGCGACGGGTCACACTGGTCGCCGTGCGATGCGAGCAGCCGGATGAAACAGCCGATCCAAGTTTCACGGCTCGGTCGAGTCGCTGGATCTCCCATTCAACCAAAGCAATGCTGGCGCAGCCGTTTCTCCATATCGCCACTCGTTTACTCACGTCGTACGGGCAGAGTCGGCGGCGATACTTCGGTAGACACGCGCACGGGCAGCCAGACTTGCACTCGGCGCTTGCACTTGACCGCCCTCAGTATCGGGCGTATAGTTGTCTCCTATTAACGCCGGCGAGCGGAGCAGCAAAATACCTCGAGGGGTGCACCCGACGGAGTCGTAGAAGAAAGCCGTCAAAATTGCACCGCGCGCCTAACCTGTTATGCAGATTCCATTCAGCTAACCGCAAAGCCCCCTTTCTTTGTTTTTTGTTTTTCTCGCCTTCAACCACGTCGCCGCTGCACGAACTCGGAGTCGCTCTTACTTGTTTGCAGACCTTCAGAGGGGGTGCGTTCCTCGGCAACGCTGTACGAAAGATAAGCGTCGCTGTTACGTTGCACCGTGACGACGGAGGGCGAAGCGTCGAGAGCTCTCGGCCGAGGCACAGATATGCTCGTAATCGGGTCAGAGCAAAACGGCGCGTGGTGTGCGCCGTGGTTAAGGATCCCGTTGGTCGGGCAACGGCGTCCTCATCCCGCTGAGATGCGAGCGCCGGAGGAGGCTCCCGCCGTGCGCGGTCAGTGACATGCGGGCGCCGTTCACGCCGACAGCGCGGCACTTGTGATGGGAGGAAGGCCGACCCGTCGACGCCCGCACAGCTGCTGTGAAGAGTCGAAGCAGCGCCTTGTGCGCTCGGCGCGAACGACTTGGAGTGATCGTTGACTATTGTCTCCCTGGTCGCCCTTGACAGACGTCTGACAGCCGCTAGGGACGCGCACCTGAGCGGGTCGCGACGATAATTGCTTTTCTCGATGAGGAAGGCGGCCACAAACAGAACCACACGCGTGTGTAGTCAAAACAGACCGATTGCCTCGTTGCCCCCCGGCGATGCTGCCACTGAATCGAGTTGACCAAGCGTGCAAGAAAGCGCGCCCGTTCAGCTCCGCCGGCGCGCAGCACGTACTGAGCTAAGACCGGATCTGCCTATACGTATACGTAAACAGGAAAGTTACGCTAACGCAATCTGACGATTCGTGTTACGTGCATCAACTCTGTCCGTGTAGGCTATTCTTTGGTGAGTAGCTTTGCAATATCATCTGCAAGAATCCAATCCCTCTGGTATTTTGAAAGCATGTTCGCAAGCGACACGCAAATACATGCACTATACACGCGTGGGAATAACAGCACGCAAGCCTTCCCTCCCCCACCCCTCTCTCTCTCACAAACACACACGCACACGCGCGCGCACACATGTACACACACGATGGCGATAAAGCTGATCGACCACACTGCCCAACAACCACGCACTCAATGAGTAATATGATTTGCACCGTATTCGTCTTTTTTATGACCTCTACGAGACATGACCGAGCAAGTGAGAGCAAGTACTATAGGTGACGTGTGGAAGGGCGTCCCCGGCCTAGACCTACCTGCCAAAGGGACTTGGGCCTGCTGGGGGCCCGGGGCGCCGTAGAGACGCCTGCGTCGTCCGTCTTCTCAACGGCCATCGCTACTCGCACAGCCACTCGGTCACGATGGTGCAGCGGCCGCCCGCAGAGCACCGGCTACCTGCCAAGCGGGCCGCGCGCTTCGTCTTTCAGTGCTTTCGATAACGCAACTGCTCGCTTGCCTCGGCATATGAAATAGGTGTCACACCCTTCATTTTCTTGTTTCTCTCTCTTCGTTGTGCTTTCTGGAATCGTTCTCCGGACTTGTCTGCGCGCAGTCAACAGTACGTGCATAGATATACTCTCCTAACCTCCCATTTCCCTTATCATTCGAACAAAAACAGCGAATAGATGTGATCTGATTATCCTCTTCCTCCCCTCTTTTAAGCTGCTTTGTTAGCGAAGTGCTGCGACAACACTCCACGTAGCGAAGTACGGAGCAAGAAAATAAGTGTGTGCGCCAGAACTAACGACGCAACAATTCCTCTTTCGGTAGAAAATAACCAACGCCTTTGCGCGAAACGCTTCGCTGCCCAGAGCGGTTTTCAAACCACAGTGAACGGGGAAGCGAAACGAAACGGTGTGCCCGACTTTTTCTTCTCTCTCTATTCTTGTCGAAACAATTTGTTTTATCAGCAAAGTTGCTTGAAGCTTCCTAAAATTTAAGATAAATTTATTTAGGGAGAAAAAAAACATGTCCAGAGTATATCCAGAAATCTGGGCCCGGGTATTCACCAAGCTTTGTATTCACCAAGGTTTGCCAATGAAAAAACATTCTCTTATGAAAGAGAATATTTGCGATTGCCGGTCCTGGACACCTGACTTGACGCCAGTTATAATCCATAAAAAAACTCAAATAAAATAAAGGAAAAAATACAAGCAAACAAACGAAATAAAAAATGAGCCACATAATACGGGACGCTGTGTACGAAGGGGCCCACTCACACCGTAGACGTTTTCCTCCTGCCTTCTAAAGCTGTACCTTCCTTTCTTCTTACAGGCACCATTCATATAACCCGACAGCCAATTCTCTGTAGTTTAACAATTCTTAAAATAATGTAACTAATTAGGTAATTCTTTACAGCTCATTTTCTTTACTTAAAATTGTTGCGCTAGTTGCTGTATCAATAGAAAAAGAAATTGTTTAGTAATGTTTATTATCTTCGTCGTAACTTATGGTTTTAACCTACAATGAAACAGAAGAATCCATAACTATCATCTGCACTTCACGAAAGCGTCAAAACAAGGCCACAGCTCGAAACAGTCTTATCCTTCATTTCATTTTCTTCCAGGAAAGTCGGGATTATAGATCAGAGGATACTGCGAATGCTTATGCGATCCGATACTATGTTATTTTTTGTTCGATCATGTAGTGTAAGCATTACAACAGGTGTGCAGAGAAAAGCCGATAATATGACTCTACCATATGGCACAGAAGGGCGCCGAACGCATAAACTAAATAAAATTAAATGAAGCGATAGAAAACTATAAATTTCACTCAGCTCTTTACTAGATCAGTGTCGTCGTCGATGACAGAAATGAACGCAAACACAAGAAACGAAACCAGAAGGCATACAAAGCTTTTACGAATTTTTATTCTCAGCAATACAAAGCCGTTGAAGTGGGATGCTATATATAGCTCCAGCTGGTTTGTAGTAAAATGGCGAATAGTATCATTGAATGCTGCAGCGTACATCCAGTGATAATAGACAACACAGAAAGGAAGTAAGACGAGGAAAATACGTCGTCTTGCCTTCTTTTGGTCTATAGACCGTAACCTTGGGCTGTACGCAACAGCAATAATCAACTAATAAGCAATAAACTAACGCCCTGCCTAAGTGACGCCCGGAACACGAAGCTACTCGTTCTGACAGAGTCATGCTTTTCCTGCATGCACTATCACTGTGACACCGCTCCTTCAGACGGCAGCACAAGATGGTAACAAGAGACCGAAGAAGAGAAGTGTGTGACGCCTATTTCAGACCAAGTTCATTTCATATATCATTATAGAAATTAATACTCGTGATTAGAGGTGGCTGAAGTAACAGTCTCGCTAACAAGCGACATACATGCAGCATTACGAGGCCGAATTTACCGTTTGAAAAGAAGGAGAAAGGCGAGGGCAAATGAAATCAGAATATTAAATTCTTGGAAAATCTTCGTTGTTCTAACATGCATATTGTGCATGCAGTCAGTCGCGGTTCAGCTCGTCGTTGGCTGCCACTACTCTCATTTAGACATTCTGAAGCTATACGAAAAGCGCAGGCGAGCGCTTTAATTAGCCTGTTTTACTCAAAAGAAGCCTTGAACCGTCAAATGTATCCGCTCGTAGAAGTACAGACGAAGGATGGAAACAAAAGAAAATCGTCGCTGTTCAAAATATATAAGCACTCACGTAACCACCCTGCGGCTGCAGTGGAAATGACACGTACGCACCTCTCGACAGCCTCGGAAAGTTGCCTAGCTGTCGCCGCAGCGGGAGTCGTCAGCGGGACGGCTCCGCCAACTTTGGCTCCGCTCGCTCAGGACATCATGCAGCAGCCGTCGGCGCGGTACGGACGAAAAACGAGGGGAATGCGCTAACTCCAGATATGCCTCGCAAGGGATGCGGAACGGGGCGCGTGGCTCGTTGAACGAGCGGCTGGAAAGGCCCGACTCTTCGGCACGGGCCGTTGAAGGGCGAAAGGGGGGTCAGCCGACGGAGCGCGTGTTAAGACCCCGTGGAGGAAGAAGAGGACGGGGGGTCGCAGCGCAGCGGCGGCCCGTCAGCGGCACTGGAGTACCGCCGCTGCTCAGTCTCCGAAGCCCAACACAACGCGTTGCCATGGTGACCGTTCGCCAGACCGGCGCCCGTCGGGGCCATAGGGAAGCGAAAGGGAGAGGCAGCGGAGGCCGCAACTAAAGTTCGGGAGGAAGACGCAGCGGCGGGACCCCTGCGCGCCATCTGCCCCGCACCGCAGTCGCCCCCTCCTCACTTCCTTCTGGCGATGGTGCGTAGGCCCCGGCCGGCATCTTGAGCATCTCCCCGCTGCCACAGTTCACTGTACCGCTGCCACATCGTAACCGCAATTGCGCGCACTCGCTCGTGGCTGCGACCCGTTTCACCAGTAAGCTGTTTCTGTCACCATGGATGCCAGAGAACAAAATTAGTACGAGACGTCATCTAAAGAGATAGAACAAGTGTCTCCCACGCACGTTCTCACTGAATACACAAAAATATTAAGAAAATTATCGTACGTTATCAGCCATAAGCGGCACCATTCACGTGACATATCTTCACGATTACATCAGGCGTAACGGATGGACGCATTTCATAGAGAAAATGCAAACACAACGAAGACAACTACGTCTAGCATTGTTTCGAATAATTGTTTTTCTCCGAATATTCTCATTTTTTATTTAGTTTCTTTTTTTTTCGTTAGGCGCAAGTAGATGCCAAAACTATGCATATCGTTTTTGTGCTAAATGTTCCAGCTTGTTTTCCTTCGTCTCTCGGCCTCCCTAAGCTCTCACTTTTGACCAGTACTGTCGTTTGCTAAATTCTCACTTTTTTTTTTTCTAGTCCCACGTCGAGCTCTATTTTCACTATTGGCCCTTGCTTTCACTATTATGCAATTCGTAGCCACTGTTCTAGTTCAGTGTCGTTGGGGGCGGGCGTTTAACCTTGACAGTAAACATTTAACCTTGACTTTTCAGCCACGTTCCCAGCATCCCACACACAGAAAAAAAAAAACAAATTTCAAGTATGACGTTTCGCTCCGTCCAAACTCGGTGATATTCATACTGGCACAGTTCTTTGTCACAGCCATTTCCGAAACCCTGAACTACTACAACCAGCACCAGCACCATCGCCATCAATGAGTTCGAAATTAGCTACGCGCCAGAGCTCTTAATCATATAGATGCATGTTTTACAACAAAGTCGCCGACATGATGTCTTCCCGCGCATAATGCATACGTCGTCCTCCGCGGGAATACGTTTGCGAAGTTGCAAAAAAAAAAAAAGATTCTCGGAAAGACGAGACAGCGTGATGGACAGTAACGCCTGAAGACAAGACCCCTCGCACCTACCTTATGCAGCACCAGCTTGATGAAATGAGCGCGGGATAAACGCCGAGCATTTCTGCCAGATATTTCGAGCTCGGCTTGCAGGGGCGCTCGCGAGGCTCTGTCCATAGCGCGTGACAATCGCTATATGCCGTTGCTATATCGGGTGGATGTTGCACCCGTCGCGAGACCCGGGCCTGACCGCATTAAAAAGAGCGGTTCACAAGCAGGCCGCCGGCGCATCCCAATTTCCGACGCCCGACGGCGGGCCAGGGACGACGGCTTCGAATGCACTGCGTGACACGCATTGTTCGACGCCCGAAACAATGACGGCGGAAGAACAAACATCAGTGCAGGCGCAAACAACAATTACTTACAACAGTGCTTGTCAGAGGCGTCATGCCGTCCCGGCAATAATAGCACGAAAACTATCGCTTGCCCAGCGCATGTTAGCCGAATGCGGGTAGAGGAACTCTCGCTTGAGGTCAGGGCAGGATTAACCTCCTTGGCTGACGGGTATATATATATATATATATATATATATATATATATATATATATATATATATATATATATATATATATATATATATATATATATATATATATATATATATATATATACGACACTAAAGGGAAACAATGAATCAATTTATACAGGTAAATTATCCTTTGAAAACTCTGCAGTCGTTAATTACCCCATCATAGTCTCAGTAATGGAAGATAAAGTCAAGGTCCAGTCGCCACCTGCATTTTATGTTTCCTCGTTTTCTCGCGGCAAGAGTTGTGCTTTTAGTATTGTGAAAGGGTGATTCACTAATACGAAAAAAAAAAAATCATTTTTCACTTCAGTGTTCCTTTGCGCGGGTTGTGCTATTTTCTGTAGCCCATAAGGTAGCACAGCTCAGAGCCAAAGGGAAGGAAGATGGGGAATAAAATAATAGAAGAAAGAGTAGGTGGGAGATTTAAACTAACGTGCGTAACGAGCATATGCACTTCCGCAACCTCCGCCGTTCGTGCGACGAATTCTTGCCACTTGATGAGGCGGAGGGAAGGAGAAAGAGGAAAATGGGTGGGGGGGGGGGGGGGGGTGAATATGTACACGACAACCTCTGCAGGATCAAAGGAGGAAAGAAAATAAATATCTCGTTGTCGGTCTGCGCCTGGGACCACCAAAAGAATGTTTGAGAGCGTAAGAGGTTCGTAATGTGTTTAATCCCACATTCTACAGAACGCGGCTCTTTCCTCCCCTCATGTTATCATTCTTTGGTCGCTAGACATATTATTGTTTGCGAAAGAGCAGCGACCGACACAATAGCTACTAACATTTTCCGTTTCATCCAAATGAATCACACACAACGGGCTCGCCGACCACCCCACAGGGCACGCGTCCCCTGTCCCCTATTGGTGGCGTTCAGCCGTGACAGTGACCACAGTGACAGCAACTTAGGGCCAGAAATGCAGACAAATAATAACTGGATCAAAAAACTTTGTGAATGTGGCTACCTATTGCAGTTTTACAGGACCGCGAGTTTACAGACCGTGCACTATGGAATCGCGAAAAAAAAAAAAATACAAGATTCTTTCTATCCTTTATATGTTTAGGGCCAGAAATGCAGACAAATAATAACTGGATCAAAAAACTTTGTGAATGTGGCTACCTATTCGAGTTTTACAGGACCGCGAGTTTACAGACCGTGCACTATGGAATCGCGAAAAAAAAAATACAAGATTCTTTCTATCCTTTATATGTTTGATGGAAATTAAGGGGCGCTATTTTCTGCAGCCCTTAGAGGGGACGGCTCTTCATCCATCGTCAACGAAAGGTGCCACTTTGCTGGGACCTCCTATCTCCTTCATCGCTCTCATAAACTTCCCGCCGTTCGGAAGGCGTATATATATACAGCGCACACACGGGTGCGGCCGCTCACAATAGCCCACCGCCGCCAACGTAACCTGTGCAGCCAAGCTTCATGCAGCTATCCCTCTGAGTGAAACAATGAGATGACCCTCGCGACAGCAAAGCGGCACTATACAAAGGCACTGTAGCGCTGTCGAAGCTACGCAGTGGGTTGCACGGAAAAGCGGTTCATAAATGACCAACCTCGTAGTAAGCAGCACGTACAGGTAGTAAGCGACATCTAAGCGTCTATAACACATCTCTTCTTAGGCGCTGATAATGAGTGAATGAACATAGTTCAGCAGTACCGTGCGTTCGCTGAGAAATAGTGGTGACCCGACGCAGTAACGCATGCAGGCATGCCCTGTAGCAGAATCATTCTGTATATATAGTGCTCACTTTGCCGTTACTTTTTATTCAAGACTCGAATAAATATGTTATTACTTGCATGTCGGAAAGAAACGAATATTTGGCAGCTCTGAATTCGTGAATCGAATAGCAGATTGCATTCCAAACTTCGTTTTCTCCCTTTCTTCTCTTTTTTTTTTTTTTTCGCGCCCGCACAGCTTTAATGCCTAAATTGCACGATGGCCCACGCCGTGACGAAGTACGCCCCCTACGAACAGTGTGGATGGCAGAGAGTCATGGAATCTCGGAAACGACGACACGTCAGTGCGGCACCGTTCTTACTGCATGGTACAGCTAGTGACGCAAACAAGGGTCCCTGTCGGATTCCTAGCGCTGTCGTTCGGACGTCTATGAGCCGTCATCTGAGCATAGAGGTAAAGATAAAGAGAGAAAAGGAAGTGCAAGAAAACTAGCCAGGGGCCACATTCACAGAACTTCTCTTTGGTAGGTGCGTTCTCTATTGGCCACCCGGCTTCGCTAATGATATGGCCCGCGTTATGATTGGCTGAAATGTTCTCTTAGGAAAATTTTTAGCGTAAGACGTTTTTGTGAATGCGGGCCCAGATCCCAATATCCACTTTGCTACCCCGCTCGTGGGGGACGGGGAAAAAGGGGCATCGTGACGTCACGGCTCCGGGCAGTATTCCAGGCCTTCGTGTTGTGTGGGACGAGCTGTTATGCATCACTCTAACGTGTGAACGGCTGCGTGAGTTCTACCATCGATCAGACGTCCGACGCGGCGTCTGTGGCTGAAAGGAAGCGGGAGAAGAAGGGCGGCGGCAGCCCTGGTCCGGCGAGAGCGCGCCGCGTCCGGCCGGCAGCCGGAACATCGCGTTGCGCGGCCGCAGAAAGCGTGCGCCGTTTTTAGGAGACGGCCAGCTCACCCCTCTCCTCTCGCCGCCTGTTCCCAAAAACTGCTCGGCCGGAATCTAGTTACGCCGGCCGCAAATACTCATCGGCCGCCGCCCCTCTGCTCGTGCCGCCTGCTGCGCGCGCATGCAGGCTGCACCGGCCTTTAAATCCGGACCGCCCACTTTTAGCTGCGCCTAAAATTTTCTTGTTGGGTCGTCGGGCCCGTTATTTTTTTTTAATTGTCACCTCTAAAGCCTTAATGTGGAACATCAACTTAAACGGGAGTCACATATACCATACGGTTTGGTCAAATAATGTCACTCAAATATTCTGCTTAGAATGGAGGAGAACATAGGCGTGTCACTTCCACCGTGGATAAAGAGTGTGTTCGCTAGATTTACCAGTAGTCAATATTATAATCATTATAATTGTGATGTGAATTATTAACATGCAGGTGATCTTTGCACGACTTATCGTGTGCGCTATATAGATATAAAACGTAAGGCCAGTGAGAATTATAACGGTATTTCGTATATTCTTGCTGTTTAATAATTCGAGACAGCCATCGGTGAAACACTAAGACTGTCACAAATATGTGAAGATGACGCTTGTGTTCAACGCATTTCCTTTACCGTTCATCGGTTGCACCTTGTATACAAGGGACAAAAACAACGTTGAGGGCAGGCGGCAGTTGATGGAAATATTCACAGTCAAACAACGGAATATCGCGCCGTAAGCGGGAAATTGTAATTACGACCACTTCATATATCGCGCTATGAAGTAAGATCCAAATCTGAAGTGAGAACCAGATTAATCCCACATTCCCATTGGTATCCTCGTTAGAAAGCAAGGGTTAAGGAAAATATTTAAAAAAAATTACTGCGTGTTTCAGTGGGTCAAAATGAAATTGCTTAATTTTTCGCGATCCTCGGCGAATGTCGATACAGCGCGCCACCAATTTCTGCTATCAGAGATGGCCCCAACGTTCTAGAAACATTTAATGTTCCAGCACACACAATTGCTATAGCTGCGCAAGCCGAATGCGAGAACGTTTTAATGAAGCTTACATTTCAGTGCATCAGTATCTGCAAATAAATTAAGCTCGTTATTTCAGTGCGGCGCGTAAACCGTGTAAAAAAAAGGTATATAGCGAGCGATGCGAACACAATGTGGGAAGCACGCAAGATCATTTCGCAGGGTCTGGTCAGCACCCGTACGCAAAATTTGCTATATACGTTTAATTTCAATAGAAACAATCTGCACGAACTGTTCCGACCTGCTATATCGGCGCAGTGTTGCTGCGTCTGCTGTGACTGCTAAGCGGTGTTGCAACAGCTGTCCTATAGTGACAGCTGAAGTACGTTGCGTGCGGCTGCCTTTTTAAAGAGCAGGCGTAAAGAATGCCATTGAGCAACCATTCCAGCACGGAATTGTGAAACAGATACAGAAACAAACGGTACGTTAATGAATATCGCTTAGCGAAACAGTAATAGTACGAGTGACAGAAGATTGTGCAGGGTGACGACCATCACCCAAAAAAAGCCTTGCTGACGCAAGGTAAAATGACAAGTGGGGCAAACATTGCCTGCGGATTTTTCGTATAGCTCAAAGCTTGCTTTTTTTGTTTCACCCTAACGGGACATAGACGTGTGGCTCTTTTAATTAGCGCTATGGGACCGGGCGCTGCGGAACAACAGCTGGGCAAGGTAGCTCAGTAATGGTCTGCCACAATGACCTGTGCGTTCGCTGAGCGTGGCTGTCAAGTGAGACACGCTTCACCTGGCCCTATAGTTCCTCGTAAGCGTGTATACCTTTCCCTTTGCAGCTATATACAATGCGGCCCACGCGTGCCGCCCGACGAACCGCATACCCGTTCTTTTAGGTTGCGTCCCTTCTGATCAACTGAAGCGCCGCCACACGGTGATACAAGCAAAAACTAACAGAGAAGACGCGCTTGCTTGCGCATGCAAGCGAGCGCGTCCCTTTGCGTAATGACAACGAGTTCGTTCCCTATATTCAGCGTGGGAACCGGGACCTGAAAGAAGCGCTGCTTTCAGAAATGAAGGGGGTTTGGTGACAACTTCCTGATCTGGCGGCCGACGTCTGGCGATGGAAACCATGCGACGTTTGCTATATTATACTGTACAGCATCCTCCTGTGCGATGGGCAGCAATAACGGCGCGAGCTGCGCAAGTGCACGCAGACGACGTTGCGCGTGTGCTCTTTCATGTCCGTTTCAAAGGGGAACCGCTAGCACTGCCGTGTGAGGAGAAGGTGCAGTTTTCGGCCACCTCTTCTCGGCGTCCTCTCAGGTGCGGCACGCGCGCTTTCAAACCGGCTCGTCGTGCCACGTGGCCGCTTCGGCGTCGCGTGGGAAACGCTTCTCGCGAGGGGCGGCCTCCCTCTATTTCGGGAGATCGCGACAATGCCGCACGCGACCCGGGTGGAAGCAGCCGAGCCCCGGCCTCGCTCCCTCCTCGTCAGCCTCACGAGAAGGCCAACTTTCAGGCCGCGCAGAAGCGTATACACACAGCCGCTCGTATACACGCGGGCTGTCACTTCTCTGGGAAATAAGCCCCTAAAAGGTATTTCCTGTTCCGCCCACGACGAGATGCCGAGTCGCGGTGATCAGTTTTGCCGCGCAAGCAGGTATGAAGAAAGAGACCAGCAAGCCCCCTTCCTCGAAGAAGTATGTAGCACTGTGCGCGGGCGAGCGTTATATGGCAAGAAGTTTGGAACGAAGCGATAAATACGCGAGGTTTGTTCACGATCGCGTGAATGTAACTGCACAATGTTGGCGGCGCAGATACATTAAATGGAGGAGTTTTAGCGATCACTTAGACACAACTGCGTGCGAAGTCGAAAAGATTTCAACATCAGAGGCCAAATTCACAATGCTTTTCGTTCATAGGTGCACTTTGCCATAGCCAGCTCAGTCTCTAATGATACGTCCAGCATTTGACTGAAAATTTCTCTCACGAACAGTTACAGCGTAAGATGTCTTTGCAGATACGGCCCCAGATCTCCACGGAACGTATATCACACACAAGATCTCATCATATCTCGGATATGATTGACGCAAGGAACAGCAATATGTAAAGCGTGCATTACCCCCTTTAACCATTGCTGTAGACACTCAAGTGAAAAGGTTCTTCGATTTGTCGTCCCGGGCTGCCCGAGGCCAATGAGCGTTATCTATGCAGCGTCTCTGGCAATCCTTGAGGGTCCGAAGCGACATATCGAAGCCGAATCCAAGGCAAAAAAATGGAGCAGAGAATTTGATTGTGTTACCTAGGTTACCTAGCATTGGCCGCATGTTAGTACGCTTATGAATGGAAGACTGAACATTTGTGTCAGCGAAGCAGACTTTTCATGGATTTTGACAGGAAGGACATACTCCTGATAAGTGAAAAGATTGTGTTCTACGAAAAACAAAGATTTAAGCAACCACAACTCGAGGTTTGCGGGAGAAGCATGCGTTGTCCTTTCGCCAAGCATGGAAGTAAGCCCAGAAAAAGTATACTGGCCCGAAAGACTCCTCCTGAGCCGCCCTTCAGTTTTTCTTTTTTTTTTTCTTTTTTGCCTCGGACTTAATGCAGGGAGCAGTCAAAACCGTACAAAAGACTCGTGCAGAAATGAAACTTGCGGCAAGAGTATTTTCCGCTACTATATGACAAATGAGCTTCTGTTGACGCAAGCCTTGCTTCTCTCCCTTTCGCTATCACTCCGCTCCAGTATTCCCAAAAAGTTCTTACATTAACATTGCTCGCAAGAGAAAATTCTCCTATAGCAAAGACCACTTAGCAGCAAAAAACTTTGTGAATTCGGCTCCTGGTATGCACGGTACCAGGAGTACAGTCTGAATCACTTGTACGGCCAGTCGGCCGCTTCAGCAGCCGTTGTTTTTTCTTTCTTTTTTTTTTGAAAAAATGTGAAGAGACCGACATCTTAGTGATACCAAACATAGTCATTCCGTACGCCAGGTCCTCGTGCTATAATTCAAGCATAAACGGGAGCTTGTAGCTAACGCGAGGTAGCAGCTGCCGACGGCGCCAGCATCCAGAGCCGCGCGCTCTACCGCTCTAGACAAGTGTGATTCCGACTGCACTCTTCCAACTAGACTCACCTATAGAGTGTGGCATATTTATCTGTGTTGGTCCGGCACTTCTTATCATCGTTAGAAAAATACAACGTCTTACTTTCGTGCTGCAGCTGAAGCACCCGATATACCAGGCTGCTTGCTGTACACGTTACGAAACACCATGCACTATGAAAGGTGGACTTGGCGCGCACGTAGGGTGCCTCCGTGTCACTGCGCCTCGCAGGCAGCAGAGGCAGGGAGTCGCTCACGTGCAGGCGTATACGGCGCAACGCGGGACCATGCAAGGCTCTGTGCGCGCGTCGATGGCATGCTCAGCGACAGGCGCCCACCTTGGCCAGTTTCCTCTGTGCCGCGCCCATGGTGCTCGCACTGGCTGCAAGGTCGCCCAGGACTCACGTCACACTCGGGTCCAGAGGGAGCATCACAGTCACAGGACGGCCTCTGCTCAACGTCCGGTACGCGCGCACGTGCACTAGCAACACCGGGACGGTTTCGTCAAATAGTATTCGATGCTTCGTTCGCAGCGATCGGAGCCCCGGTGCACCGCGGCTATTCCGCCCGTAGGTTCCCGGTTTGGATGACGGCAGGCAGCCAGCTAAACGGGCGGCTTCTTGGGAAGCCCACGTGACCGACGACGTATGAGGTCCCCGCGTTGGGCCAGCACGCCGGCTAGTGGTTCTGCTCCAGGGCTGGGAGCCAGGGCTAAATTGGGCTTCCACCCACGGCTGCAACAACAAGTCACAAGCGCGCGGCGGGCCGCGCGAGCAGCCTTCCGGAACCAGCCGCAGCGCGTCTACTGAACCTCGCAACGGCTCGACGGACCGCGTGTGCGGGCTCGGTTCCGGAAGCGGGAATTTCGCGCACTAGGTTTCTCTTGCTGCGCCATGGCACACCGCGCACAACGTCTCGAAGGGTGCGGACAAGGGACGACATTGAAGCCGCAATGCGTAGGTGCTGACCTTGAACCCATCTTCAGCCTTTTGCTCCTTTGGTGAAAAACCGGACAGCCATTAGCCAAGAATGACCACGAGGGGTAAAAGTAATGAGGCCTATATGTGAAAAGAGAGTAACGTATAGCCGGCATTTTCATACCCACTCACAGGGGCCTTAAAGGACCTATGATCCCAGTCGCGCTCATCTTCGCACCTTTAATTCGATAACGATTACCAGAAGATATAACAATGCTTATATGACGATTATTCAGAAAGCACCTGATAAAGCCTGAGCGGCTGGCAAGTAACGGCGTCGGTCAATCGCGATAGCAAGCATAACGTTAGATAGGGCTCCCGACTGAATTGTTCTTACGAGAGAAAAGCTTTGCGAATATCATACAGCGTATGGAAATTGTTTGCCGTTAGCCGACTATCTTCGCTAATATATTTTTCTACACTGCGATTGACTGCGCCTGTTTCGACTAACCACTATAGCATACAAAATACCTCGTGAATATAGGTCAGGGTAGTAAAAAAGGTGTGCGGAACGAAACATGCTCCGAGTCAGTACGCGTCCTTCGTGTCATCTGCTCAGGTAAAGGCTTCGCTTTACTCAGTACAGTGCCGATTGCAAGCGCATATTTGGAGGAACGTTCAAACAAACACTGAATGATCTACCCTGCTATACCATACCACATACTTTGAAGATTTTCTTTTATGCCACTAGACGATTCCGATGGAGAGAGAATAGTTGCGCACTCTATTTACGAGTAATTCGTCCAATGTGAACAGGTGTTCTTACGTAACTTCGCCAATTTATAGTATATGAAACATTATTCAAGGAAAAAGAAAGGGCGCTCTTGGAGTTTCTATGGGTGGGGCATTTCCAGCACTCCACTAACCATAGCCGCCCATCGGGACTTGATCCAGGAGCGCGAGTTTGACTCCACGGTTCCGAGCTGGCAAATTGTGCTCCCCAGTGCTCCGTACTACATAGACATTAGAGATCTGCCTAGATCTCTGCTTAAGTTACTGGATTTCTGCACGCACCTCCATGAGACGCGGTAGAGCGTCAGCCTAACACAGCATCACGTACACAAGGCCGGGTAAAGCGTCGGACGTATTGCGTGTAACTTAAGTATAAATGCGGGAAAACATCAGTCAGGATTTTTCGATGGCCGGCGCAGCCTCTTCCCCGCCGAGGGACTTGCGAGGCACCCCATATTTTTGCCTCGTGAAACGCTGGTAAACGAGAATCTCTCGAGCTATAGAATCGGTACGGCCAACGAATTCGAGGGATCCGGAGGCGCCACTCGGTTATACAATATAATCTCGGAGGCCAAGTCAGAGATGTCAAACGTCCGCAACAGAACTTGCACTAGGAGTGAAAACGAGAAACCGGAATACACACAGCGCGTGTACATTATATACTGTCGGCAAAGGCAAGTGACGTTCACACCAGGTGATCTCCATGCTCACAGCACGGACGCGACAGATATCCGCCAGTAATGACCGTCGCCGCGTTAGTGTGGACAGGCGGTCGGTGGCGCGTATACAAATGCACACAGCGGCGCTTCGTTGTGAGTGGTTTGAACCAATTGTCGGCGAATAAAATGCGTTGATTACTGCTTACTGGCAATATATACACTCCTCATTGTTGAATTAGTGCACGAAGATCATCCAACGTTCCTATTACTATTGAGAGAAGCGTAATCTGCCGACGAAAGGGATGCTCGCCCTGGATGACAGTCTGCGCTTACGCACTATATGACTTTTTTTGTTATTTTCTCTGTACGTGTTTAGCTTGTGTTATGTGTACTACGCACTGCTGTAGCACGGCTGAACTAAAGTGTTTACTTCTTGTTCATTTGTATACCAGCCCATATTCCTGTGCAATGAGTTCAATAGCACTGTTCACACGAATACGCATACGCAGGTAAGAGTTTAGCACAGAGCTTTCATCGATTGATTACGTGCACGACAGTGATGTAACAAAGGTCTGGGTATTTTATGGAATAAGTGTCTTTTTTTTTCGAAATAATAATGTCCGCTGCCTTCCATCAATTTATAACAACTCCACACAAACGCGCAAGATAACGTGAAAAAAAAAAAGGATGAGGTTTTGCGTGAAATTATACGACATAAATGTAAGGCACGTCGTCGGGATTAATTTTGAACATAGGGCCCGAATTCACAAAGCTTTCTCTTGTCCACGCAATTTCTTAGCCAAGAATTCTCGTATCTCGAGGGATTACGATAGCAATGGTACGAATTTAACTTACCAGCCACTTTTGAGGGCAAGGAGGCAACGCGAAAGCCGATCAAACGACAAGGAAAGAAAGAAGTGCGCGCAGGTGATAGCAAGGCTGCACGCGAAGCGTCTAGCATCGAGGGTATACGATGATACCCAATGTATTTTCGCTGCATCTCAGCCTCCAGTTCCGGGCGTCTGTATACAGCTCTTACGCGTTGCCGCAGACGCCCTGGGGTCTTGCGCGAAGCCCAGTGCTCGTGTTTCATCGATGACCATAGCTAACAAAAATCTAGTTGCTCGATGGCGTTAACAATCCGTGCGCTATCCCGTCAAGTGCAGTCGAACAACGCTCCAGACGCACTGCATCTTTAAACCGCGCGTAAATTGAAACATTGAAGGTTTGAAGATGTGACCGAAACGTCTCCCCCTGTTTACCACAACCAGTTTAGTTACATTTTCATGAAGCTGCGCTGCCACTAAACTAACTAGGCATGTTCGAGCACGGTATGGTGGTTGCCATTAGGGCGTTTTGTAGCTAGACGTAAACTTCTGCATTTCTTACGAAGATCTCAGTACAAGACATAGGAGCGGCTTTTGAGCCTACGGAGAACTGTACAGAAATACAAAGCAGCAGTAAGAAAGGTATCATAGCGTAATGCCGCAGGTCCGATTCACCGCAGCATTTTGACAGGGCTGGAATGAGAGAGCAATCGTATACGCTTAGATATGTGCACGCGTAAAACAAGAAAGATTCGTCGGGAGGTTTCTACGTGCTAATGCTTTTCAGAAAACACGGCGCAGTCACTTCGTCCTTGCCGAGTTTGCGTGAGCAAACATAAAAGAAGCGGCGTTGTCTCGGCCTGAAGTGACATGACTACACATGCGCCTGGATTCGCAGGGCGCGCGTGCTGCGCGTTCGCACGATTAATAATAAGAAAAAAAAGAGACGGCGTTCGCGTTACTTACTAACGTCCATGGGAGCGAAAGCCATACAAAAGCGAGCGAACGTGTGATTGTGCTTATATATGAGAATCGAAGCAAATTAAGTGAGTAGCGATTTGTTTAGTGAAAGTTTATTTAAACGACAATAATCGAAACACATTGAATATTCAATTAGTGAAAGTGACATTAGTGACAGTCAATTAGCGATAGTTGATTAGAGATGTCGCACTCGATACAAAGTGCACGGTAATATAGCCCCATTTGATGGCTTTAACCTTCGAGTCACCTTAGGCGAATGCATTAGGATGCCGAGTTTTTTCTTCTTTTTTTGATCGACTTTCACCGGACGTCTTGAATTACGTGTCTTTCGAGGGAAAGATAATATATATACAATGAAGTAAGTGTTACAGTGGCCAGCTCTCTTCTGAAACGCTGCAGCGGTGGTCGAGTCGTTACAGCGTCAGACTACAATGCGGGAGTTACTGGGTTCGATTCGCAGTGTCGCCAAGCACCCACGTTTTTTTTTTTTTAATGGAAAAATGGATAGCACGGCCTGAGGTTGTGTGTTGCGAGCACTCTTTTCTTGAGAAGGTGACCTTTCCGCTCTCTTCTTTCACGCCCCTTTATACCCAAATGCGCTTCGCCGTGCTCCCTCACGGATCATAGAAATAAGAGTATCTTTTTTTTGCTCTAACCACTACTATCGCAAGGGTGCCCAGTCCCGAAACCCAATTATCATACCTGGGCATTACTTTTCACGGCTCTGGCTATTCGACCGCCGGTGAGATATCGCGGTGTTTTCAATAACATCAGGAGACACGCGGCGGCCAAAATGCTTGCGGCCAAGATGACTGCCATTGTCGGGACACGTTTCCGTGCTAGTTGGGTGGGATTCATTACAAGCAGCTGCGCAAAACGACAGGGACAGAGAGAAAACACACAAACACAGTGATGTGTTTGTGTCTTCTCTCTCGGTCTCTGTCGTGTTGCGCAGCTCCGTGTAATGCCTCTGTCAATGGCTATAAAGGACTCCAGCAGGCTATCGAGTTCTGAGGAGAGGGCAAAACAGTTCGCCTGGGAAAACATTACGGCAAATTCATTTGCGTCATAAAGGGCTACTCTTCCCTTGGTAAGTACATGAAATTTTTAAACGCGAGTTTATTCTTTATCAACAGCAGTTACAGTATAGATGACAGGTGAACAGACAAAAATCCGCATATTCAGCTTGACTAGTTTTGTTCCCTTAATAGTAATTGGCAACACGTATGACAATACGTAGAAATACCACGCACATATGTAAAAGTATGTACAGCCACGGGCGAAAGCTTGGTTCTGCTGGTTGAAGTCGCCTAGTCTGTTGTACATATTCGACAAACGCAA
This sequence comes from Rhipicephalus sanguineus, assembly GCF_013339695.2. Lineage (NCBI taxonomy): Eukaryota > Metazoa > Arthropoda > Arachnida > Ixodida > Ixodidae > Rhipicephalus > Rhipicephalus sanguineus. The sequence continues at coordinate 206,272,455 of NC_051176.1, read as the reverse complement.
TGTGTAGAAGCAATGTTACACAGAGGAGCTGTCCTATAAACTTATTTTTGCTGGTTGGTTGCATAGTTCCCAACTTCTTGCTGAGAACTGCACGTTGTTAAGTGAAACATCTTGTTTGAATGCACATATTTTTTTTTGTAAGGTTACATTAATTTTTGCACAGTAGAAAACATATTTGAGAAATGAAAATGAGATAGAAAAAGAACTAGAAATCAAATAGCTAAATGTTTATGAAAGTTACACTAAACAAAAAAACGTAAGTTTTTGTTTAAAAGATACATACATACATACATACATACATACATACATACATACATACATACATACATACATACATAGAGTAGTAGTTAATAGGATGAACTGCTATAAAACAACAATGCTGATACACGCAGTCTTGAGCACATGAGGTGTCAAGGCAGTAACTTACGAGAGAAATCTCTCACCACTCTTATGTGCTAACTCGGCATTTCTCGAACCCTCTTGGAACAATTTCATGTATAGTTTCTGCTTCTGCCCACTCACAAGCAGTTTTTATACATTTTCGTGGGCGGCAGCCTACGACGATATATAAGAAAAGAGCCCCCGACAATGTGATGTCAAGGAAAAACGAATGCATCACATTTTGGTACATGTCTGCAAGATGACACATAGTTTATTTACATAGTCCGGCATATTGACAACACTATAACAAGCTATGTCAGGTGACGTGGGCTGGAAGATTGGCACAGCTCGGATAAATTCTGGACAATACATAAATAAAACAATTCACTGTTACAAAGCTCCTCGGTACAAATAATGCCGTTGTTGACATGTAAATACCCTATTGCTTCTTCTGAAAACACTCCTCAAAAAGGTTTCAAAATGTGCACATGTGCCGACTTCCTTCAAATGAGAGACTGCTGTATATCAGTCTCTCATTTCGCTTGAAAAAAATTTCAGTGCGCTGCTGGGCAAGGAATGTGATGCAAAGATTCAGTACCTTGCATGTATATCTTGCTGCTGGCCTCAGCTGCAATGTTGATCAGCACTAATGGGCAGAATAACATTTTATAATGTGCCACGACAAAGTAATTATGTTTCAGGTGCATGAAACATGGACAACAATAAAGGAATTTATGAACATTTACCTGGCACAGTTTACAGAATCTTAAATACATTTTCATGGAGCTATCACAGCTTGTCTGAATATAGTAGTAATGGTTATCAGCCTTAAAATTTGTTCGAAGTCGCCAGTTTCAAGTTTAGAGCACACCAGCAGCCCTCTTCAGGCTAAACCATTGCACAGGCGCATCAAAAGGCATAAGTAAATGCATGCATAGTCACCATACAAAAAGCAATAAATACTTTAATATGAGCAAAGCTGCATAGATGATAAACTATTTGCAGAGTGTACAAGTACATTATGGAGAAACATATGGCAGCAAACACTATAAGGAAAAAAATTTAAATCTTACACAGTACATGCAGAAAGGTTGACCGTTGAAGAGGACAAGCATGCGATATTATAACATTACACAGGTGCTAAAGCCTGTTGGACGTACTAGGAATAGTGACGCTCCTTTTGCATCTAAATAATCCGTGGAAAATGACTTTCCAGAGCTTATATATACATAAAATCATTTGTGCTATAATAATGCGTGTATCCTGAACGCCTATATAGACCAAAAGCAAAACTACGCGCTTCAATGGTTTCATTCGTGCACTACCAAACATGAAAACACGGTTTTGGTTGCCGACCATGGCTGCTGTTTCTAATGGCAGTGAAATGCAGAGACACACATGCACTTTGAGTTACGTGCATGTTAAAAATTCAAGGTAGCCGAAATTAATTTGCACATTACCACTACAGTGTGATTTACATTAACGTCAAGGTTTGGTATATTAAATGCAGAATTTAATTAATTTTGAATCCTCCGGTGCAAGGAATTGCTTAATGATGCACTGCTCAACGATTAAACTGCAGCTGTGCAGATTCTCACCATACAATTCAAGCTGTTCCAACTATCACAATGCATTCTTTCTGTTGACGCGCACTCTGAACAGAAGGACACAGTCACTGGTAGTCGCTCTCTACTTGTTGGCCTTGTGTGTTTTGTCCGAGATATTACATGACAGTGGGGCACCTGATCCCATGGCACTGCTGGAACATAGAAAAATACAGATGATTGTTACAACCATCCTATGTGTAAAAATCGACAGCTGATATGTGCGAAAAAGTCTAGCTGTCGTATTTTCAGAATCCAATGACAAGTATGAAATATAATAAAAAACAAGGAAAAAAGGTCTGAACATAGAGCCACCAACAATGAAGACCTTGAAAAATTATTTTATGATATAAATGTATACCTACGATGTTCATTTTGAAGGCAACAAACTTCTGCCTAATAGTGAGACATCAGCCAATAAAGTATCTTCTATTTCGACTTTACACTAGGTGCAAGAAGCCGACCAAAAATGAGTTTACTATGCTACACTCTAAGAAAAAATCAAGTATTTGTGGAGTATTGCTACCCCACAACTATAACGTCATCCACCTCACGTACTTTCCTCGCGTTATCACCACGGTCCCGGGACTTCCGGGTCACGAATGACGCGCGTGTTATCAAAGTGACATAGCATTCTTGATAGAAAAGTGCCAAGAGCGGGGTTTTGAAAAAAAGGAAATGCGAGCAAGCAAGATTTTGATTATTTCTGTGTAGTAGAAATACTCCCAAATACACGATTTGTTCTTAGCGTGTACTCATGTATTTCTATGTTACAAGACAACAGCTATTGTTCATCACTTTAAAGTTATCTAACATAGCCACCTCATCATACAGTGTGAAGGAGCAATTTTGAAGACTTGAAAACACAAAGCATTATTGGATTATGTGTGTTTTTGTTGCTCGAAACGGTTTTTCCTAACAAAATTACACTTTGCAAAAAAATGCACTTGATTAGGAGAAATGACTGCGAGCAACAAACACACTCATAATCCATAAATGCATGTTAATGGGCTCTTATGGCTTCCACAAACACTCACCATCATTATTATTGATGTCACTGCCATGCCGGAAGGATACGCTGTGTCCTGCTCAGAACACCAAAGGTGCACTGTATGACTTGTCTTGCATGGGTGGGGGCTGCACTGCACTGCTGCTCAGCTGGGCCAGCCACGGACAGGAGGGTGAGCAGCCATGGCTCTCAGCCATAGCGAGAGTCACCTTCAGAGATCAACAAGCGAGTACTCAGGTCACATACGATTTGTAGAAATAACCGTGCCACTATGCAATTGTGCTGAGAACATGTACGGTGGAAATACAACGTGCCACAACATTGAAAAAAGATAAGCTACGGCAGGTAAAATGCACATTTACTGCTCCTGTGTGGCCTGAGGTTTGAACTAGAGTTCTTTCTCCCTGCATGTTGCGAACAGCCAGGCGATTTTCTCACGCTTGCTATTTCCATGCAGAGCACTTGATACACTGTGTGAGTGACAAGCACAAGAGCTCAATAAGCAATAAAAGTACTTGTGCTATTTCAAAAGCACAACTTTCCAGTCTCACATGTATGGAGTAAAATTCATAAGCTGTAGACTTTACACTTTCGACATTGTCAATTCTATTATAATTTGCTTCTCTTTACGCGTCCAATTAGCATCGCTGTGTGAAAATAATACAAGCATCCACTGTTAGTAACAATGTTTTGGTTGTGAAGGTGTGTACAATAACCGGTGTTTACTGTGGTTAAACACCTAAAACACCTAAAAAAACTAACCTAGCAACCAGCCATTATGCAGTTTTCTACCCTTGAAGCTCCCAGGCAGAGCACAGTCCATCCAGATGAGGCTGCCATGCGTGCTTCCAGGCCCCTTTGAGGTCGGCTGGATGATGACACCCCCACCGTTGCAAAAGACTTGTAGATTTAGGGAGCACAAGTCCTTCCTATTTCTGTACAGGTGCTCCAAGTCATAAGGTGGCTTGATTTGCCAGTGCTTGCAATCGATGTATCCCACGACCTTACGAAAATCCGCAATCTGTGAAGAGGCCAAAAAGGATATATTAAAAAAAAACCATCATTGAAAGCGCTCTTAATACATATTTGGCAGAAACACAAAAATTATCACTTAGTCATAGCTATCAAATATGCTTTATTCAATTTGAAACAAACTGAAGCCCCATGTAAGCTTTACATACTGTAATGTATATGTCCTGGTAAAGTATAGTGCTGCCACAGCGGTAATCTTCTATACAAGTAATTTTGCAATATAAAGGGAATTCCTGAAAAAGTGCTAAATGGCTCCTGGAAGATAAATTCACATCAAATATTTTTCTCTCAACTGTCAAGCGTGGTAAACAGACAGGCTCCTCCTAATAATCAGATAAAAGCCTGCTTAAGCAAAATCATAAAAACTGCTGGTGTACTTGCTCATATTGCAATATATGTATATTGGCCATATATACGTATATACAAAGCGGTAGTAGTACTTTTCGTACTGGAACTTAACATGGGGTGACAGTACATCTGCTGGGATGAAAAACTTACAAACGTACGTTATAGCACTACACGAATAGCAACGAAATTAGTTGCGCAAGTTCAACTCACCGATGGCACAACGATATTAGCAGCCGTCAGCGTCATCGGGAATGGAATGTGCTCTGCAGCCACAGGCAAAAGACGTCCGTGGACTGGAAGCTGCCGTTGACGTAGAAATGCAACGCTAGCAAGACGTGTACGTCCACTGGTGAAGCGTGAGAAATCGCCGTGGGCCGCTGTAGTCAAGGCTCCAGTGCCGTGCAAAACGATAGGACAGATGGGCTCAAAAACCTGTAGTTAGCAGGTGCTGGTCTACGACTTCATCCAAGGCAAAGCACCAGTGAGAATTGTGTTCTGTCCGGAGCGAAGCATGACGTCCACGTGCTTTCGCTGCCAGGTACAAGTCCAAGTTTTCACCGGAGAACAGTCAAGGCATACTGCCAAAGCAGCCACATTTACAGCACAATGTCTCGGCGAGCGGCTTCGGTTCGACACGTTATGACGTTCGAATTACGGTTATCACAAAAAGGAGAAGCAACGAGTTAAAAAAGAAAGCGCCAAGCCCAGCGTCAACTCCTTAAAGCCCTCATAAAGCACCATCGCAACTTCGTAGGACGAAACACGGTTATCAACGCTTTTAATCTTCTGTCACACGGGCACAGCCTCTTCACAAGTCTTGGAAATGTCAACACAGCACCACTGTTCACAACGCACATCGTTTCACTCCCGAACACTGCATTTGCCTGGACTGCTCACAAGAAAATAGAAGCGCACGGGCTAACCACTGGCGAAGCAAGAATCAAATACAGAGCGTAGTTCATGCGTTACCGTACGGAATCACGGAAGCACGGAATCACTCAAGTAACGTGCCAAAATGCTGTCAATTCGAAATGCCGCACTGCACCTTAATGAGACACAGGAAAGCGAAGCAAACGAACTGTTACCGACACTCAAACACACATTGCAGGCTCCTCCAGTGCCAGTTACCGTCGGTACACAGGCGCCGATCCCCGCTTCATAAACACTCCGTGGCACAGGCTTCGCTACGCTTCACGGCACACCAAGAGACACTGCCGTCGGTCTTCACACTGCTTGCGCGCACCGGAAAAGCAGCAGTATTCACAGCACATCCAGTCGAACGCTGAAGGAACTCATGCGTTTGCGAAAATCGGCGCCGACACCTACAGTTTACGGCGCCATGTTGTTCTTACAAACTGCGCAGCAGGGGGTAGGCGCTAAGACAACTTAGAAAAAGCTCTTTCGCGTTGGTCGCGAGAAGATAAAAAGTTCTCTTATGTGCGAGGGGGAAGATATGACGAACACGACAGGAGCGCGCGATGAAAGAAGTGTTTTGTCAACGTCATAAGATGGGCTGTTGTAGAGAGTACTGCTTCCCAACCAATCACGAGTTGCACCTCTCGCCCAAGCCGTCGTCTGCTATCGTTTGTCGTCTGCTACGATAGTAGCCTCCTGCGGGGGTTTCGCCTTATCTACGCGATGATTTCTAGGTCAAGCTGACGCTTCTGAGCACAAAATACATTTATGAGTGGGTGAAGCCACCTTCAATTGATATTCTCACGCCATGTTAAATGGCAGTTAGTAATCAAAGGGACGTGAATCCGGCAAAGGCTTGTTTATACTCGAGAATCGTGAGCATTCGCACATAGTTTTGGTGTCATTTCAAATTACTGGATCCATTTACTTCTGACTGCTCGCCGTATAAACGCGTTCCGTTTCGGTTTCCGAACAGTGAAGATCGAAAAGCTTGATTTATTTGAGATTTCATGCATAATCTCGCACATCTATAATATGCTGCGATTTGCAATGTACGAGCCCGCTCTGGATCGACCCAAAGCGCGTAGCGACAGCTGCGTTTCAGCGATCGTGCCTATTGGGCAGTTAAAGCCTATCCAACTAGACAAGTTGTGGAATCACATAATAGGCTTTAATAACGGCTAATTGAAATTCTCCGCTCAATTTTATTTCCAATAGCGTGCAGCTGATGTGCTCCTTCAACCTCTTTGGTGGTGGTTTCGACCAATGCTGCGTACATCATGATAAGTTGGACGTCTCATTGGAGGAAGTCGGACGCAACACAACAACATAACAAAAAAATGTTGACCAAATACCGCGCCGCTTTCGACTTCATCGACCATTCATGTAGACCTTTGGTTTTAATCCAACCACAAGTCTTTGCATGCGTTTCGCCATTGACACCCAATAGGCTTCTTTAATTACTGCAACTCCCAGTTGATTGGACGACTACGAGCGCCAATACAGTCCATAGCGTACAAGCGAAACAACACACGAAATTCAAAGCGCCCAAATAAATTAAAACGCACCAGCAATCATCAAGAAGCCTTAAATGGCCGTGAATTAACTCAAAATTAGCCACGGCACCCAGATACCCGCCGCAGTTACATGTTCTAAACAGCCATATTGTTCGTAAGAGTGGTCCTGACCACTCTTGGGATTTTCTCGTAGCCACGCTGTTTCCGCGCAATTTTTTTGCTTCGTGAATCCACTTACGAGCCTTTTTCAGTGACGTCACCAAATATAGCAACTGCATCACCATCGCTGACATGTTCCTGGACAGTCACAGCGCGCTTTACCGCAGCGGCCGATGTGATAACGATGGCCTCTTACGACGTTTTTTTCGCTTCGTGAATCGACTTACGCGACAAAATTTCTCTTGCGCGACAATTTGCTCGTAAGTGAGTTTTGTGAATTCGGCCCCTGGGTCCTTCAAAGCGTACCTAAATCTAAGCACACGGGTGGTTCTGCATAAATTTCGCCCCAAGTTAAAATTTCGCGCGGCAACTCCGTTTTATCACTGCCGTGTCATTCCATTTGTCTGTTTCCTTTTCTTTTCTTTAGGGACAGTTTGAGTACCGAAGTCTCAGACTTCACTCGATAGAAATATTTCGCTGTAGCGGGACCACGACCGTAAAATAAAAGGACATCTTAACCACAACTAAAGCTAATCATGAACTACACTGCCGCAGTTATACACCTAACAACAACGCGAAAGTGCATGAGCCTCGTTTTTGTTTACCACCGAGTCGCCAAGCGCACTTTACGATGTGCTTGAACCAGAAAGCGGCACAAACACTGAAATGATTCTGGCGAAGGAAGGGTACGACACCAATACACAGCCCTCTCGAAAGTCACACTCACTGATCTTATTACAATGCGCATGCAGCCAAGCAAGCCCATTTGCTTGTGTACACCATGTTAGGTATACGTACGAGCAGTTAAAATCGCGCTAATATAACAGAACAAACCACCCTTTGCGAACGTGCAGGACGTACGCGCACATGCAAACACGACGTGGCTAGCAGACGACGCAGGGAGCAATCCACACTAGGCGCGCTTCAGCCAGTAGCCGCCAGGCGGCGACTCCTCTCGATCTCGCGGCCAATAGCGCGCAGGCCCGTAGCTAGGGAAAGGGGGGGGGCAATAGACCCCCCCCCCCGAAATTTTGATGGAGGGGTTGTTTTATCGAAAATAAAATAATAAAAATAGGTGTTTTTCAAGGCCTTCAGCAAGCCTCCCCCCCCCCTCTCCTACCCGAAAAAAATTCCTGGCTTCGGGCCTGATAGCGCTGTTACATGTGCAACATGAATGTATCGGCATGGCGAGCTAGGATTTAAAAAGGGGCCGCACTTTACCATATGTCCCTTATTTCCTTGATTCCGTCATTGGCTGCCGAAAGAATTCATAAATAATGCATATGTTATGAGAAGCTTCCTAATTAAACATGTAATCTACTTTAACAAATGGCGTTTCTAATGAACTTGCTCTTCCAGAACATCAATGTACACAATAACAAAGAAATGAAACACCCCTCACTTACAATGAACAAAATAAATAAAAAAACGAAAGAAATTGGGTAACGCTGAAGGGCGCTGAATCTCCCATCGGGCGCGACTGCTATAGTTGGCGGCAAACGGAGCGCGTCTCCTGCATCCTGACAAAAGCGTCGACTATTACGCTGCTTTGGTTGGTATTCCGTGACGAGCCTGGCGTTTCGCAACAGCTTGCTGTCGCAACCATCACCCGGAGTAATTTTGTGAACGCTTAATTATCGGTCCTGCGAGCCACCATCATCAGCGACTGAACAGCAGAGGTGCGATGTCATACACGGCGTTTCTGCTACATGCGTCCGGTGCGGCAACAATCATGGCTTTTTTTTTTCTTTTCCAAAGCGTTGCCCTTGTCTTTCAGGCGCTCTGAATGCCTGCAATATACGTCGCCTTTACGCAGTATCAGGGAGAGAAAGTGATCGTGGAGCGGAATGGAAGATGGATATAAAGAGGAAAGGCTAGAAATAAGAATAACAGAGAGCTGAGCTAGTTGGTACGTATTCATTCTAAAGAAAGAGACAGGGCGTGCAAACACGGACACAAGAAAGAAGTCAGGACACCACAAACGGCGTTTGTCGTGTCCTGACTTCTTTCTTGTGTCCGTGTTTGCAAGCCCTGTCTCTTTTTTTAGCTAGAAATGAGATGGTTACGCACATAAAGCCAATAGCCAAGAGCGGCGCAAATACGGATAAACAAACAGAGAGAGAGAGAGAGAGACCAATTGTGTCTTCGCATCCTAAACGCAAGGGGCGCAGAAAGGTGTGACAAGCAAGTCATGTTGCTCCAACATGAAATTGCAAAGGAATTGTGTTTTATGCTATTCACGAATAAAATTTGAAAGAATGCGTGACGCAGAAAACTATGCGCCCAAAGGCACCCATAGCTTCTCTTTCTGTCCCTCTCTCTCTTTGCGCGCGCACACGCACACAACGCTCACACAGAGTGCGCTTGAAAGGTCCGAGTCCAGCAATATGATTTAGCTTTTCCCGTTCGCAGGTCCCATATGTTCACAACCGATCTGGTGTAGTTGATACACGCCACTTCTGCGAGCTGTTAGCGAGGTCTGAATGACGGCCCCAATGTCGTAGGCATGCGGTTTATTATACGGAGCGCACCACCTGAAGCGATACTGCAGCTGCTGACAAGCTAATATCAAACAAACAAACAAACAAACAAACAAACAAACAAACAAACAAACAAACAAACAAACAAACAAACAAACAAACAAACAAACAAATACTGCAATAGAGCGCAAGGTGCTGGCGCTTCCTGCTGGAGAAGAAAATAAGCTATTATTTAGTGATATTCTAGACACCAGCATACCGCGATATAGATCTTGCAAAGGTAACTATACAGGGTGTTTCAAGAAATGTGTCCAACGTTCTCAAAAAATCAGGAAAATGCGATATTTGATTGCTGCCTTCAGAATTGGTTTTTAAATGCGAAGCATTTCTTAGCGAACCTCTGGCACTTTGAGCGTTTCTATCTACGTATCTATCTATCTATCTATCTAGCCGCCTACGTCTGGGTGCTCTCATGATCGCCTCCTTACCTTGGTGAAGACCAAAATTTGCATGGGAGGGTAAGAGGATTTGACGAATATGATTGCCGGGTCATGACATGAATAACGTTAAAATCCTGTCGCGTACGTCATCAAACCCTTTCCACTAGACACGTGTGGCACATACCCGTTTACCACGGGCCGCGGTGTACGGGTATGCGCCACAGGTGATTGACTGTTTATATTACCCAGGAACGGCGAGAACGGACATTGGTAACTTAAATGCTAGAGCGTTAAGGAAAACCAACAATGGCAGCGTTGACTCAACGAATGGAATGAATGAAAATTAGGATCCCTGCAGGAATCGAACCCAAGCATTCTGCGTGGCAATCAGGTATTCTACCACTGAGCCATGCCAGGTCTATAAACTGGTTTGGAAAAACAGCCTACGCAGGCGTAATATCAGTGCAACGTCAATTGTGGTTGTGGTGCTTGCTATCTAATTTTACAAGAAAGCAATAAACACTACATGATACTCATACGATGTGTACTCCTACGATACATGCATCATATCAGATTAACGTCTGTAGTTCCAGTGTTGAGTCCGCTTTTATAGCAGTCTAATAAACATTACGTTTGTATTCATATGATTCAGCAAGCTATATTGAAGCATTGCTCGACCCCGGAGGAATACATTAACGAAAGTTACATATGATATCCACATCACCGCACCGTAAATTGCACTTAGTCCGCAAGAACGACGCAGTGTCCACTTCATTTCTTACGAGGCTGCGCGATGGCCTCATGCTGACCGAGGATGATGCCAGATTGAGTGACAGCCGCTTTGTAGACTAGGCTACGTAGGCCACATACGCCCAGGTAGTCTACGAATACGACAAACACCATCCACTGATGTTGTTCCACGTAGCACTATCCAGGCCTACCAGCCTCGACGGCCTATACCTCACCAACTCGAAGGGTGGCTTCAGGTTCCTACTTGTCGCCGGCTCTGTCGACAGCCGGTTTGTCGACGAAATGACCGAGCATGAGGATGTAGATGCGGTCACTGACCAAATCAAGGTGAAAAACACAGAGACGTTTCGGGACCCATACGGGTTCCTTGTTCACACTACACAGGCGAGAGCCGAGTGTCGCTTTTTTATGCTAAAATGTGACGTAATGAACGGGTGTAGGTGTAGGAACCGAAGCATCCTAGAATTCCAACAGCTCTACTATACCACATAATTCACTACACATGGACCCCTCGTCACCACGATCACGACCGGATCCCATAACAAGTCATGACCAGCTGCTGGTGCTCACTGATGACGGTGATGATGCCCTTGTTCAAGAACTGTCAAGAACTTCTTCCACACATGCACACGAGTTCGTGAAACGTGCGTGCGTTCTCTGGACACATATGTGGCTCTTCAACATATATATGTGTGCGTATAAAATTTAAACATATCTTTAGCGTCATTTTGCAACGTGTCGCTCAGTAAAAAAAGTTACGCCACAGTCACCTACCCGCCGCCGCATGCTTCGCATAACATCGACTCCCACGGTACGTGGGATCTGCCGAATTTTTCTGTAGTGGCATGGATTTCAAGATGGTTAAAGAAATTATTTGGGACTGTAATTAAGAAAGTTAAATTAATTAACTTTTTAAATAGTTGAGTTAGGGGGTTGTGTGAAATGGGAGAATTGAAGTTCTTCATGCCAGAAACCCAACCCAACTTTGAGATTTCGAAAAAGTGACATCTAGTAATAATTACGAAGTAATCAAATTCAACCAAATTTAATGGCGAAACCTAAACAGAAACATGGAAGAACGCAACTGCCATATTCTTCCGAGACGTCCAAAATGAGTGAATGACTTTTTCTGTAGCGCTAGGCATCTTAAGATGGTTAGAGACATGACTTGAGGCAGTAATTACGAAAGTTAAATTAATTAACTTTTTAATTAGTGGAGTTAGGTGACTGTGTGAAATTGGGGAATTGAAGTTCTTCGTGCCAGAAACCCATTCCAACTTTGAGATTTCGGAAAAGCGGTCTCTAGTAATAATTACGAATTAATGAAATTCAACCAAATTCGAAGGCTTTCGCTGTTGAAAGCCGTTGCATTTGGTTGAATTTCATTACGCCAAAACAATTGCTAGAGGACGCTTTTTCAAAATCTCAAAGCTCGGATGGGTTCCTCGCATGAAGAACTTCAATTCTCCCATTTGACACAATCACCTAACTCCACTAATTAAAAAAGTTAATTAATGTAACTTTCTTAATTACTGCCGTAAATGAAGTCCTTAACTACCTTAAGATTCCTGCCGCTACAGAAAAAGCAATGCTGAAAACCCCGAGCAAATATCGCATTTTTCTTATTTTTTTAGAAGGTTGGACACATTTCTTGAAACATCCTGTATATGTTCCCTTTCACTTTGTGGTTTAGGAGTGCTTCTGTTTGGGCAAGTTGGTGCGTCATCTACAAACTTAATCACCATGAAAGACGAAGACACAAGAAAACCTGTCGTCCTGTGTGTGCGTGCTTTTTCGTGTGTTCGTTTTTCGTGTTGATTAACTTTGCAAAGGTTCCACTTCGTGGTGATTGAAGTGTGATTGACAAGGTAAGGACAACCCAAGCCCTCATCGTAGCAGTAATACTCCGTTCCTCCTCCATCTCAACAGTATTACTACTATTTCTCAACGTCCCAATGGTTAAAGCCTCATTTTACGTATCGCCTAAGATCACAACGGGAGTTTCCAGCGGAAGGGCATTCTTCCTTCTAGCCGTACGAGCCAGCAATCATCGTAATTGCAAGTGGGTAGACGTGTCTCGACCTTGCATCAAATGATGGGATTTTTCGCGTTATTTGCGAGCAGCAGTGAAGAAGAAGCGGCCGCTGTGTGTATACGGCACAGTTTACTGTACCATCGGCCAGGCACAGCTGCAGGCGTACGTGGACAAACGGCCGCCCTCCGTCCCAAACTGCCATCGCGCCGACTGCGCCACAAACAGTGCGACACTACGGCGCCGCCCAGCCGAGGTCACACGGAATCGATGGTCCTCAGCATGCTTCCGGAACTCGGGCGGCAAAGCGGACGACAGACACGCGCTCTCTGGCTTGCGGTCATTCCTCAATTTCCGGGACGGTGTGCAGTCGAGCACTTTCTGAATGCTATAGCGACGTAGCATCCAACTCGGCGGCGCAGCAATTTTTATAAGACAGAAAACACGCCGCCATTCAAAAGACAACTCTTTCCAACATAATCGCGGGAACACGCCACGCGAGGAAGTGGAAGCAGAGCGCACCGCATTGTTGAGACAGAGGAGAGGGTGACGCGCTAGACGCGAGGCATTTGCGCAAGCTGTGATCCGTTTGCGAGATAGCTTCCTTCTGGCGCCCTTGGAACTTCCTGACAATGCTTTTGCAGTAGGTCCCGCGCAGCTTGAGCGTGCGAGGCCGGTGTAAACATAGGAGCGGTGGTGGCTGCGAGAGCTCTTATATTGCAGCCTTAGAAGAGTAGTGGTTTGGGCTAAAGTAGAGCACCAAGTCGGCCTACTTGGTTGACGTTCATCGTGAAGGTTTTTTAACTGCGCTAACAAACACGGACAAAGAAGAGGTAGGAAAACTGGACTGCGCACGTCCAGTGTTCTTCCCTCTTTTTTTGTCCGTGTTTGTTAACGCAATTAAAAAAGCCTTTACGATGGTTTGGGCTTGTTTGTTTTTCATTTTTGTTAAGGTGGTGTAGCGTTGGCTTTTGGTCGCCTCTGTGTCCTTGTTCTGCTTCGTGCTACACCACCTTAACAAAAACCAGCCTAAGCAATTCTTTAATTATCGTTTGCACTAGCCATCAGCGTAAGGTATGACAGCGGTGATCAATGTTTGCACGAGCGCACGTTGCAGTCATGCGGAGGTCGGAGCCCGCTGCTACATGCAGAGAATAACTTGCTAGCGTGATCTAGAAACCTTGTTCTCGGCAAACGGAACGCTCTCGTTCTGAATCATGGCTATATTCATAAGTTCGCGAGAGACTTCGCCAAACGGGCTTTTCCAGCCTGTGTTTGAGAAGGACACGCCTCTTTTGAATGGCCTGCCAGAGAGCTCGCGGTGGCCCAGACACAACACTTCCTGCGGGCGGCTGCGTAAACAAATCAGCGCTGACGACGCGCCTGCAACTACGTCTTCGTGGCAACGGGCCTCGTAGCTCGGCCGGTCGTAGCCGTTCAAAGTCTAACAACACGGCCACTAGGCCGAGAGCTGCTAGAAGAACGAGAAAGAAGAATGCCTGTGGTTAGCCAATCAACCCAGCGTGTTATTAGAAGCCTGACGTGGCTGGGTAGTACTAATGCAAGAATTTTCAAAGAATACAGGCGGTATGGAGTACGAACGCACGCTGATTTTTAAAGCTTCGGAGAGCAAACACGATTTCTGAAGAAGCGTGCAAACAAACAAAAAAAACTCTTCGTTTATGCTTGTGACTGCTGTTAGAGACAGCTGTCGCTTAATATGATGCATTTTCAGGTTGTTTTTTTTTCTCCATCCGTTCTTGCGCAGAGAGGTCTACAGTCTACACACGAGCAGAGAAAGCGCGGTTGCATGTTCAGCAGATGTGCGTCTTGCCATTAACTTGCTTTCTTCTTTTTTGATGACATAACCATAACATGGCCGGCTCTATTGTTTCGCTTTTTTTCTATTCCTTCTTTAACATCTAAAACTCAAAATCAGCTGATAGTGGCAATAATAGCAGTGCGCTCTTCGGGCCACTAACGATTAACAAGGAAAGGGAAAGAATAGGATCGTCGCATTACACCGGCACATATTAAATGTGATGCTTGCCGCACCCACATCTTCGAAGAGTAGCAGCAACGTTTACATTTCCTGCTCGTAACTGTTTCAGCAATTAAAAAAAAAAAACATTTGTGCGAGTTTGCAGAGGCAGCTGTCCATATTTCAATTTTCAACACATTTAAGACGATCACCCAAGCAACCAGGGAAAGAAAAAAGTTAGGCTGCTGTTCTCGAGCAATTATGAGGCAGTTAAACAGGGCATGTATTCACGAAGCTTCGTCTTTGTAACTGTTATTTGCCATTTGCTAGCTTCATTCGCTAATAGTATGTCCAGTGTCAGGATCGGCTCGAATTCGCTCTTAGGAACAATACGGGCTTAAGAGGTTTTCTTCAGTGCGGGCCCAAGGGCATCAGGACATTCTAGAGGTTTTAACAGAACTAAATTGTGAATCCGCAAATGAAGTCGGAAGTGAGAGACCAAGAGAGGTCACAGGCAAGCTCTGCCAAACAACCAAGGGCCTAATAAAGAAACGAAGAGAGCACGAAAACCTTCAACTCAGTCAAATCGCATTGGCACGAGTCGTCAGAACTGAACCGTCAAAAGTAGAGTATAATACAGTTGGCAGGCGAAATGATCCTATTGGGAAGACTGAGGAAGCAGTAACAGATGGCAGAAGCGCGAAATCAGCAGGAGGCAACGGAATGAACAAGTTGTATACGCTGAATGATAAGAAGGGCAATATCATCAGCAATTTCAATAATAGGGCAAAGCATCAATTCACTGATGAACTCAAGAGCACAGACAACCGATCGTCTGTTATACTAAGAGAACATGTGTGGAGAAGGGGCATGCAGTCATGTACAGCAGACCAGCAAGCGTTGTGATTTAGGAAACAGGGATTAGTAAACAATATAGTGCCTATATGTTGTTTTGTGTTTCACTGGTCCTGTTTCTGGGCGCTGTCTCTCTCGGAATGTTAGAAAATTTTTCATGCCTTTAGGATGTAGTTGACTGGCGAAAAAAAAAGAGAGGTAATTGGACGTCACTGGTAGAAAAGTCAACCCCGCTGTGGATATAAATAGACTAATGATGACGATGAGAGCAACGATATGGTGACCTAGGGGAGGCGTTAGCTTTAAAAGGGCTTGAACTTGAGCTTGGTGGTAAGGATTCATTTCAAGAAATAGCGCAAACACGCGAGACAAGAAAGGCAGACTGGACTTGGCGCATTTCAATTCCAGTCCTGCGCCAACCACTCTGTCTCTCTTGTCTTGTGTGTTTGCACCGCTTCTTGAAATGAAGCCTTCAACAACTTAAGCAGAACGAAATCGGCATGTTCGCGCAATCTCTTGTCAAAGTCGAGTCTGCATGCACCGAGTCTGCATGCACAGAAATTTTGATGTAGCGAGAAGGTCGATAAATTTAGCGAGTTTAGGTCAGCTGGACGGTAACTTTGCATTTTTAGTCTATTTTTTTCGGGGGGTGGGGGGTTCAACCATACTCCATGTGTGTTCGTGCGTGCGTTTGTATGTGTGCCTGTATATATACACACGCAAAATTGAAAATTTTCGAGGGGAGGGGGGGGGGGGGCGTTGAAACATCCCCTCCCCCACTGGCTACGCCAGGGCCGGAAAAGATCCGTAAGGGACCTTGGTAGCCAAGATTAACTGCCTCGACCGATCCCGTTATCCTATGCGCCTCCCGTTCTCGAACAAATTTTCGTTTTCACAAAATACCGAACAACCTGCCAGTGAGCCATGTGTGTGGTATAAAGGCTGCCTTTCTAGGCAAAGGACAATCATCATATGTGATGAGAAATCGAGGCTTATTTCTTCTTTGCACATTTAGGCCTTAGACGTGCTTGGCAGGAGCACCCTAAAGCTGTAGTTTAAAAACTAAAGACGAAGGCACGTGAGCACACTTAAAACATAAGAACGACAAGATTCCGAATAAGTAATTATCACCAACTTAGCGACTTTTAGCAAAATTTAGCAAAACGATAGCAAAACGAGAGCAAAATTTGTAAGATATATACTAAGGGAAGCCTATGACTCAAACGAAAGGCGGTATACGAGGCTTAGCGCTTGCATGTTGAACGGGTTGGTGGCAGTGACTGCGGCTGAACTCCACAAAAAAGAAAATGAATAATACCAGACAGCGCAGAAGGGGGGTATTCGCGACTTTAACATCCATCTGCGCATTTCACTAGCAGCTTCCTATAGATGTTTGCAAAAGAGGAGGAGCCTTCCCATTCGCGTCGGTCGTATAACGGTACACGCCCAGAAAACTGCGCGCACAACGAACATCTCTGTCGCGAAAAGACGCAGTAAACGCGCTTCGTCGCGCCAAGTGCTTGCACTTGACGCGCGTTCTGGCCTCTCAGCCAGCACAACGACCGGAGAACAGAGCGCGAAACGCGTCGCGACAGTGCGGCGCCACTCCCTTCAATGCGCGCCGCGATCGGCGCCTTTGCGCGCCCAGATGAAAGGAGCTCGGGAGAAGAGAGAGGGAGAGAGCGGAGGCCAGTCGGGACGCAGCGCTTCGTGCCATCGATTCGACGGCGGTCCCTTCCTCTCGGTGCTCCCGCAACCCTTTGGGGATGCCGAGGAGAAACTGCATCCATCCCGTGCCGCGTCGCCGCCTTTCAAAACAAGAGTCGGGGGGGAATTGACGAAAAGGTCGTCCTGCGTCTGGCGGGGATCAATTTATAGTACAAATCGAATAAGGGCGACCACTGTGGGCGCGCCGCGCCGCGGGCGCGTTGAAAGGCGCAAAGACGGAAACAGGGCGCCCAGGCGGCCACGCCAGCTGGAAATCCAAAAATTCAGGTTTGCGCGACTCGTATCACGGACACAGACTGGAACGAGAATCACGCAAACTATGTGAGAATTCGTCGATTCCAAGTACACGAGTGTGCGTTACGTTCGCGCAGTTCGGACGCCGAGCATTAAGGCTACAAGTTGTGGATAGCGACTGGTCTGTGAAGCGATCCCACATGGAAGCCTCACGCAATTAGGCGAACTAATTTTATTTTCTGCATTTCAGAATGATTTCCGAAGAGTTGCATACAGTGTGTACAGAGAGCGACGGAACGATATAAATAGAATTTGAAAAGCACGTGTACGTCGATGAAACGTGAGCGAAATTCCTGTTACTCCGCAAAGGGGACGACATTAGAGGCGGCAGAAAGCTGGGAGAAGCGTAGAAAGAAGCACTTCTTCGTTCTTCTTCGTTCTTCGGGTTCACGTTTGATAACTTCGTTTATGACTTGGCAATGCCTGTGTAACATTCCGTTCCAACCCGTTTGTCTGGAAATTTCTCGTACGCATCACGCGTTATTACTTCGCCCTGTTACACAACCTCGTTCATTATACTTCTAAAAACTGAGCACCAAAGACGAACTATATATAGCTTACTTGCAAGCTAGTAAGCTTATCTTAATTTGCTGCATAATCTTTAAGCTTACCCTAAAGCCTCGCGAGTTCGCACTTATGTGTTATGTCATAACTACTGCATTCCATATCACAAGTTGTTTTAACAGAAGTCTCCCAACGAACGACTCTATGCAGCATGGCATCAGCAAGGTTTCGCCTCCTCCCCCTTCCCTTTTTCTCTCTCTCTCTCCAAAGAATAATGTTAGACACAAGAATAGACTTTTCGATGCACCATCTTTGAGCAACTTTTCAAAACTACACCAAATTGTCAATTCGGAAACTCCTGCGAGCGCTGTGGAGCGCCTGATATTTTCTAACGAAGTAAGGCTTGTGTAACTCTTTTCCTGTGACAGGAAGGTACGCTCGACACAGTGCGCGGAAGCGCTGTTGGGCGTTATCTCTCTTGTTCTCCCATTCCGAGGGCTTGCCTTCCTGGCCTATGAAAAGAACTAGGAAACAAATCTTCGTCAGAAACATTTATACGGATGTTTCCCAATTACCTCTGCAGCTTTCTAACTGATACATGCATTAAGAAATTTGTGGGACATATTCTGCTAATTAGTCTGTCAAATGGAATCAGGTATGAACAATCGGTATACAATGTTAAAAACGAATTCAACAGTTCATGTCAAAGAATTTTGGGAAGACTCAATAAAGGCTCTGCCATGTCAGCTGAAGCCCTTGAAATCGCCCCTTAGATATCTTGAGCAGCCGTAAGGCTTTAGTAACGCGAGTTTCAGTAGCCAAATCTTCTCAAGCATTACATAACGCCCCATTCACAAAATGTTAGTGGGTATTACTTGAGTAATGCTCAGTAACGCGTAAAGATGCACTTATAGTTAGTTATTCGATATGATGTCACACTCAATATTTCTAAATATTATCTATAAGAACAACCCACTGAGCGAGCGAGTGAGCGAGTGAGTGAGTGAGTGAGTGAGTGATGGAGTGGTGAGTGACGTAGGGAGGTGAGTGAGGTGAGTGAGTGAGTGAGTGGGAGTGAGTGAGTGAGTGAATGTGAGAGAGTGAGTGAGTGAGTGAGTGAGTGAGTGAGTGAGTGAGTGAGTGAGTGAGTGAGTGAGTGAGTGAGTGAGTGAGTGAGTGAGTGAGTGAGTGAGTGAGTGAGTGAGTGTCGATTGCCTTCGTATACAGCTGAATGTAGCCATGAAGTTACGTTTAGTGTCCGTGTTTCGTGACTTTTTGGTTTTTTTTTTCTGTCCTGCTCCAAGCGGCTCTTTTCTTTCGCCCTCTACCTCGTTCTCCGTGGCACGCAGAGTGTTGGGTCGCATGTCAGTTTTAGCGAGACCTCATTTGCATAGCTTTTTGACGGGTGATTCTTGCAACAACGTTATAAAAAACATTGTTGCAAGGATCATTTGTCGCAACTGCTTTTGTCGTAGTTTTTTTTTTTTTTTTGCAGGAAGGTGTAACAGACATTGTATATTCGGCTTAATTTCGTACACTTGGATTAAATCAGCGTTCTTCAGCAATTACTGAGCTTCTGAGCACATTTACCGCGACTGAAGTTACTCCACCGACTATCTTTAGGACCCCAAACCGCTTTCAAGCCTCGAAGAAGTAATGTGTCAACTACGCGATCTCTATGCAACAACAAAACAAAGACAAAGATGACGGCGGTATAGCATAGCGACGACTACGGCACGATGATGCGCACTGCGGCGTAACGGCACGGACAGATCAAGCACTGTTTCCAGCTATTTACTGCTGTTGCAGCAAAATGATGGTTATACGGATATCTACCTGTCAAGTGAATGATGGTTCGCTGCATGGTGACGCCCGCAGCGGCGTAACGAAACGCAACGATGAATGGCTGGAGTAAGCCAAATTTTCGATTTGTAACTCTTGTCACAGTTTAAAAATGAGCAGAAAAGTAGGAGAGACATACACCACAAGTTTTTACGAATTTGGAAATTTTGTTGTTCTGAAATAATAAGGTAAACCAAGCGAACAGATGCTTGCGCTACGGATCTAAGATAATATTAAGGCCGTAATGGCAAAGACCTGCCAGGTAAACAACTACATGAGAGCGTCAGCCGTACGCGACAGCCCCGCCCTTGCCGTGTACGCAAGATTAGCTGTTCAAGGAGATGGGCCGCGAATTCGCAAACCCGCGGCCGTGGTCCGTTTGCACGCTTCAGCAGCGCTCGCTATAGCCGATAGCGTCGTGCACCTTTTTCGAGGGTTGATGGTGTTGTTGTTGGTGGCCCTCGCGAGTG